>NW_027675653.1:0-35000 GCF_965601325.2 Salmo salar
ACAACACACACACACACACGACACACACACGACAACACACACACACACACCGACAACACACACACACACACACCGACAACACACACACACACACACCGACAACACACACACACACACCGACAACACACACACACCGACAACACACACACACACACACACACCGACAACACACACACACACACACCGACAACACACACACACACACACACCGACAACACACACACACACACCGACAACACACACACACACACCACACACACACACACACACACACCGACAACACACACACACACACCGACAACACGACACACACACACACACACACCGACACACACACACACACACACACCGACAACACACACACACACGACACCACACACCACACACACACACCGACAACACACACACACACACCACGACACACACACACACACACCGACAACACACACACACACACGACACACACACACACACACACACACCGACAACACACACACACACACACCGACAACACAACACACACACACCGACAACACACACACACACACCGACAACACACACACACACACCGACAACACACACACACACACACCGACAACACACACACACACACACACCGACAACACACACACACACACACCGACAACACACACACACACACACACCGACAACACACACACACACACACGACACACACACACACCACAACACACACACACCGACAACACACACACACACACACCGACAACACACACACACACCACACCGACACACACACACACACCGACAACACACACACACACACACACGACACACACACACACACACACCGACAACACACACACACACACCGACAACACACACACACACACACACACACACACACACACACACACACACACACACACACACACCGACAACACACACACACACCGACAACACACACACACACACACCGACAACACACACACACACACACACCGACAACACACACACACACACACCGACAACACACACACACACACCGACACACACACACACACACCGACAACACACACACACACACACCGACACACACACACACACACGACACACACACACACACACACACACACACCGACAACACACACACACACACACACCGACAACACACACACACACACACCGACAACACACACACACACACCGACACACACACACACACACACACACACACACACACACCACACACACACACACACACACACCGACAACACACACACACACACAACACCGACAACACACACACACACCGACAACACACACACACACACACACACACACACACACACACACCGACACACACACACACACAACACACCGACAACACACACACACACACCGACAACACACACACACACACACACACACACACACACACCGACAACACACACACACACACACACACGACACACACACACACACACACACCGACAACACACACACACACACCGACAACACACACACACACACACCGACAACACACACACACACACCGACAACACACACACACACACACCCGACAACACACACACACACACGACAACACACACACACACACCGACAACACACACACACACACACCGACAACACACACACACACACACACACACACACACACACACACACCGACAACACACACACACACACCGACAACACACACACACACACACACCGACAACACACACACACACACCGACAACACACACACACACACACCGACAACACACACACACACACACACACACACACACACACACACCGACCACACACACACACACACACCGACAACACACACACACACACACACACACACACACACACACCGACACACACACACACACACACACCGACAACACACACACACACACGACACACACACACACACACACACACACACACACACACACCGACAACACACACACACACACCACACGACACACACACACACACCGACAACACACACACACACCGACAACACACACACACACACCGCACACACACACACACACACACACCGACAACACACACACACACACACACGACACACACACACACACACACACACACACCGACAACACACACACACACACACCGACAACACACACACACACACGACAACACACACACACACACACCGACAACACACACACACACACACCGACAACACACACACACACACAACACACACACACACACACACACACACACACAACACACACACACACACACCGACAACACACACACACACACACACCGACAACACACACACACACACGACAACACACACACACACACCGACAACACACACACACACACCGACAACACACACACACACACACGACACACACACACACACACACACCGACAACACACACACACACACCGACAACACACACACACACACACACAACGACACACACACACACACACCGACAACACACACACACACACACACCACACACACACACACACCGACAACACACACACACACACACCGACAACACACACACACACACCGACAACACACACACACACACCGACAACACACACACACACACACACACACACACACACACACACACACACACACGACACACACACACACACACCGACAACACACACACACACACCGACAACACACACACACACACACACACACACACACACACACACACACCGACAACACACACACACACACCGACAACACACACACACACACCGACAACACACACACACACACCGACACACACACACACACACCGACAACACACACACACACACACCGACAACACACACACACACACACACACCGACACACACACACACACACACACCGACACACACACACAACACACACACACACACCGACAACACACACACACACACCGACAACACACACACACACACACCGACAACACACACACACACACACCGACAACACACACACACACACGACAACACACACACACACACACACACACACACACACACACACACACCGACAACACACACACACACACCGACAACACACACACACACACACACGACAACACACACACACACACGACACACACACACACACACACACACCGACAACACACACACACACCGACAACACACACACACACACACCGACAACACACACACACACACCGACAACACACACACACACACACACACACACACACACACACCGACAACACACACACACACACACACACACACACACACACACACACACACACGACAACACACACACACACACACACACACACACACACACACACACCGACAACACACACACACACACACACACACACACACACACACACACACCGACACACACACACACACACCGACAACACACACACACACACACCGACAACACACACACACACACCGACAACACACACACACACACACCGACAACACACACAACACACCGACAACACACACACACACACACACGACAACACACACACACACACACCGACAACACACACACACACACACACACACACCGACAACACACACACACACACACCGACAACACACACACACACACACCGACAACACACACACACACACCGACAACACACACACACACCGACACACACACACACACACACACCGACAACACACACACACACACACACACACGACACACACACACGACACACACACACACACACACGACACACACACACACACACACCGACAACACACACACACACGACACACACACACACACACACCGACAACACACACACACACACACACGACAACACACACACACACACCGACAACACACACACACACCGACAACACACACACACACACACACACACACACACACACACACACACACACACACACACACACACACACACACACCGACAACACACACACACACACACACACACGACACACACACACACACACACCGACAACACACACACACACACACCGACAACACACACACACACACACACCGACACACACACACACACACACACACACACACACACACCGACACACACACACACACACCGACAACACACACACACACACACGACAACACACACACACACACCGACAACACACACACACACACCGACAACACACACACACACACACACCGACAACACACACACACACACCGACAACACACACACACACACACCGACACACACACACACACACACACCGACAACACACACACACACACACCGACAACACACACACACACACCGACAACACACACACACACCGACAACACACACACACACACACACCGACAACACACACACACACACCGACAACACACACACACACACACCGACAACACACACACACACACCGACAACACACACACACACACACCGACACACACACACACACACACCGACACACACACACACACACACACGACACACACACACACACACACCGACAACACACACACACACACACACGACAACACACACACACACACCGACAACACACACACACACACCGACAACACACACACACACACACCGACAACACACACACACACACGACACACACACACACACCGACAACACACACACACACACACACCGACAACACACACACACACACACACACGACACACACACACACACCGACAACACACACACACACAACACACACACACACACACCGACAACACACACACACACACACGACACACACACACACACACCGACAACACACACACACACACACCGACACACACACACACACACACCGACAACACACACACACACCACACACACACACACACCGACAACACACACACACACACCGACAACACACACACACACACCACACACACACACACACACACACACACACACACCGACAACACACACACACACACCGACAACACACACACACACACACGACAACACACACACACACACCGACAACACACACACACACACGACACACACACACACACACCGACAACACACACACACACACCGACAACACACACACACACACACACACACACACACACACACACACACCGACAACACACACACACACACCGACAACACACACACACACACCGACAACACACACACACACACACACACACACACACGACACACACACACACACACACACACCGACAACACACACACACACACACCGACAACACACACACACACACCGACAACACACACACACACACGACAACACACACACACACACACACACACACACACACACACACACACACCGACAACACACACACACACACACACCACACACACACACACACACCGACAACACACACACACACACCGACAACACACACACACACACACCGACAACACACACACACACCGACAACACACACACACACACACACACCACAACACACACACACACCGACAACACACACACACACACACCGACAACACACACACACACACCGACAACACACACACACACACCGACAACACACACACACACACACACCGACAACACACACACACACACACCGACAACACACACACACACACCGACAACACACACACACACACCGACAACACACACACACACACACACGACAACACACACACACACACCGACAACACACACACACACACACACACCGACAACACACACACACACACCGACACACACACACACACCGACAACACACACACACACACACGACAACACACACACACACACCGACAACACACACACACACACACACACACACACACACACACACACACACACCGACAACACACACACACACACACCGACAACACACACACACACACACCGACAACACACACACACACGACAACACACACACACACACACACACACACACACACACACACACCGACAACACACACACACACACACGACACACACACACACACACCGACAACACACACACACACACGACACACACACACACACACACCGACAACACACACACACACACACGACAACACACACACACACACACACCGACAACACACACACACACACCGACAACACACACACACACCGACACACACACACACACACCGACAACACACACACACACACACCGACAACACACACACACAACACACCGACAACACACACACACACACACCGACAACACACACACACACGACAACACACACACACACACACCGACACACACACACACACACACACACACACACCACACACACACACACACACCGACAACACACACACACACACCGACAACACACACACACACACACACACACCGACACACACACACACACACCGACAACACACACACACCGACACACACACACACACACACACACCGACACACACACACACACACCGACAACACACACACACACACCACACACACCGACAACACACACACACACACACCGACAACACACACACACACACACACCGACAACACACACACACACACCGACAACACACACACACACACCGACAACACACACACACACACCGACAACACACACACACACACACACACACGACACACACACACACACACACACACACACACACACACACACACCGACAACACACACACACACACCGACAACACACACACACACACCGACAACACACACACACACACACACACACACGACACACACACACACACACACACACGACAACACACACACACACACACCGACAACACACACACACACACACACACACGACAACACACACACACACACACCGACAACACACACACACACACCGACAACACACACACACACACACACACACACACACACACACACACACACACACACACACACACACACACCGACAACACACACACACACACCACACACACACACACACACCGACAACACACACACACACACACCGACAACACACACACACACACACCACACACACACACACACACACCGACAACACACACACACACACCGACAACACACACACACACACACACACACCGACAACACACACACACACACCGACAACACACACACACACACCGACAACACACACACACACACCGACAACACACACACACACACACACCGACAACACACACACACACACACCGACAACACACACACACACACCGACAACACACACACACACACACCGACAACACACACACACACACACACACACACACACACACGACAACACACACACACACACCACCGACAACACACACACACACACACCGACACACACACACACACACACCGACAACACACACACACACACACACACACACACACCGACAACACACACACACACACACACACACACACACACACACACACACACACCGACAACACACACACACACACACCGACAACACACACACACACACACCGACAACACACACACACACCGACAACACACACACACACACACACCGACAACACACACACACACACCGACAACACACACACACACACAACACACACACACACACACACACACACACACACACCGACAACACACACACACACACACACACACACACACACACACACACCGACAACACACACACACACACCGACACACACACACACACCGACAACACACACACACACACACGACAACACACACACACACACCGACAACACACACACACACACACACACACACACACACACACACACACACACACCGACAACACACACACACACACCGACAACACACACACACACACCGACAACACACACACACACACACACACACACCGACACACACACACACACACCGACAACACACACACACACACACCGACAACACACACACACACACCGACAACACACACACACACACACCGACACACACACACACACACACCGACAACACACACACACACCGACAACACACACACACACACACCGACAACACACACACACACACCGACAACACACACACACACACCGACAACACACACACACACACACGACAACACACACACACACACACACACACACACACACACACACACCGACAACACACACACACACCGACAACACACACACACACACACCGACACACACACACACACACACACACACCGACACACACACACACACACCGACAACACACACACACACACACCGACAACACACACACACACACCGACAACACACACACACACACCGACAACACACACACACACACCGACACACACACACACACACACACCGACAACACACACACACACACACCGACAACACACACACACACACACCGACAACACACACACACACACGACAACACACACACACACACCGACACACACACACACACACACCGACAACACACACACACACACACACCGACAACACACACACACACACCGACAACACACACACACCACACACACACACACACACACCGACAACACACACACACACACCGACAACACACACACACACACACCGACACACACACACACACACCGACAACACACACACACACACACGACACACACACACACACACACACCGACAACACACACACACACACACCGACAACACACACACACACACCGACAACACACACACACACACACCGACAACACACACACACACACACACGACAACACACACACACACACCGACAACACACACACACACACCGACAACACACACACACACACACCGACAACACACACACACACACCGACAACACACACACACACCGACACACACACACACACACACACACACCGACAACACACACACACACACACCGACAACACACACACACACACACACACCGACAACACACACACACACACACCGACAACACACACACACACACACACACCGACAACACACACACACACACCGACAACACACACACACACACACACACACACACACACACACCGACAACACACACACACACCGACAACACACACACACACACAACACCGACAACACACACACACACACACCGACAACACACACACACACACACGACACACACACACACACACACCGACAACACACACACACACACACCGACAACACACACACACACACACCGACAACACACACACACACACACACCGACAACACACACACACACCGACAACACACACACACACACACACCGACAACACACACACACACACCGACAACACACACACACACACACGACACACACACACACACACACACCGACAACACACACACACACACCGACAACACACACACACACACGACAACACACACACACACACACACACACACACACACACACACCGACAACACACACACACACACCGACAACACACACACACACACACACCGACAACACACACACACACACCGACAACACACACACACACACACACCGACAACACACACACACACACCGACAACACACACACACCGACAACACACACACACACACACCGACAACACACACACACACCGACAACACACACACACACACACCGACAACACACACACACACACCGACAACACACACACACACACACACACACGACACACACACACACACCGACAACACACACACACACACACCGACAACACACACACACACACCGACAACACACACACACACACACACACGACAACACACACACACACACACCGACAACACACACACACACACCGACAACACACACACACACACACCGACAACACACACACACACACACACACACACACACACACCGACAACACACACACACACACACACCGACAACACACACACACACACACACACACACACACACACACACCGACAACACACACACACACACACACACACACACACCGACAACACACACACACACACACACACACACACACACACACACACACACACCGACAACACACACACACACACACCGACAACACACACACACACACACGACAACACACACACACACACACGACACACACACACACACACACCGACAACACACACACACACACACACCGACAACACACACACACACCGACAACACACACACACACACACACACCGACAACACACACACACACACACACACACACACACACACACACCGACAACACACACACACACACCGACAACACACACACACACACACACACACACACACACACACACACACCGACAACACACACACACACACACCGACAACACACACACACACACCGACAACACACACACACACACACGACACACACACACACACACACCGACAACACACACACACACCGACAACACACACACACACACACACCGACAACACACACACACACACCGACAACACACACACACACACACACACACACACACACACACACACACCGACAACACACACACACACACACCGACAACACACACACACACACCGACAACACACACACACACACACACCGACAACACACACACACACACACCGACAACACACACACACACACCGACAACACACACACACACACACCGACAACACACACACACACACACACACACACACACACACACCGACAACACACACACACACACACCGACAACACACACACACACACACCGACAACACACACACACACACCGACAACACACACACACACACACACACACACACACACCGACAACACACACACACACCGACAACACACACACACACACACACACACACACACACCGACAACACACACACACACACACCGACAACACACACACACACACCGACAACACACACACACACACCGACAACACACACACACACACACCGACAACACACACACACACACGACAACACACACACACACCGACAACACACACACACACACACACACACACACACACACACACACACCGACAACACACACACACACACACCGACAACACACACACACACACCGACAACACACACACACACACGACAACACACACACACACACACACCGACAACACACACACACACACACACACACACACACACACACACACACACACACACACACACCGACAACACACACACACACACCGACAACACACACACACACACCGACAACACACACACACACACACACACACACACACACACACACACACACACCGACAACACACACACACACACACCGACAACACACACACACACACCGACACACACACACACACACCGACAACACACACACACACACCGACAACACACACACACACACACCACACACACACACACACACCGACAACACACACACACACACACCGACAACACACACACACACACACACACCGACAACACACACACACACACCGACAACACACACACACACACCGACAACACACACACACACACACACACACACACACACACACACACACACCGACAACACACACACACACACACACCGACAACACACACACACACACCGACAACACACACACACACACACACGACACACACACACACACCACACACACACACACACACCGACAACACACACACACACACACACCGACAACACACACACACACACGACAACACACACACACACACACCGACAACACACACACACACACCGACAACACACACACACACACACCGACAACACACACACACACCGACAACACACACACACACACACACCGACAACACACACACACACACCGACAACACACACACACACACCACACACACACACACACCGACAACACACACACACACACCGACAACACACACACACACACACACCACACCGACAACACACACACACACCGACAACACACACACACACACACACCGACAACACACACACACACACACACACACACACACACACACACACACCGACAACACACACACACACACACCGACAACACACACACACACACCGACAACACACACACACACACCGACAACACACACACACACACACACCGACAACACACACACACACACACCGACAACACACACACACACACACGACAACACACACACACACACACCGACAACACACACACACACACACCGACAACACACACACACACACACACACACGACACACACACACACACCGACAACACACACACACACACACCGACAACACACACACACACACCGACAACACACACACACACACACACCGACAACACACACACACACACACCGACAACACACACACACACACACCGACAACACACACACACACACCGACAACACACACACACACACACCGACAACACACACACACACACACACACACACACACACACCGACAACACACACACACACACCGACACACACACACACACACACACCGACAACACACACACACACACCGACAACACACACACACACACACACACACACACACACACACACACACCGACAACACACACACACACACACACACACACACACACCGACACACACACACACACACACCGACAACACACACACACACACACACCGACAACACACACACACACACCGACAACACACACACACACACACCGACAACACACACACACACACCGACAACACACACACACACACACCGACAACACACACACACACACACCGACAACACACACACACACACACCGACAACACACACACACACACCGACAACACACACACACACACACACCGACAACACACACACACACACCGACAACACACACACACACAACACACACACACACACACACAACACACACACACACACACCGACAACACACACACACACACACACCGACAACACACACACACACACCGACAACACACACACACACACACACACACACACACACACACACACCGACAACACACACACACACACCGACAACACACACACACACACACACACACGACAACACACACACACACCGACAACACACACACACACACACACGACAACACACACACACACACCGACAACACACACACACACACACACACACACACACACACACACACACCGACAACACACACACACACACACCGACACACACACACACACACACCGACAACACACACACACACACCGACACACACACACACACACACACACCGACAACACACACACACACACCGACAACACACACACACACACCGCAACACACACACACACACACCGACAACACACACACACACACACACACACACACACACACACACACACACACACACACACACCGACAACACACACACACACACACCGACAACACACACACACACACACCGACAACACACACACACACACACACACACACACACCGACAACACACACACACACACCGACAACACACACACACACACACCGACAACACACACACACACACACCGACAACACACACACACACACACACACACACACACACACACACCGACACACACACACACACACACACACCGACAACACACACACACACACACACACACACGACAACACACACACACACACACACACACACCGACAACACACACACACACACACCGACAACACACACACACACACCGACAACACACACACACCACACACACACACACACACACACACACACACCGACAACACACACACACACCGACAACACACACACACACACACACACACACCGACAACACACACACACACCGACACACACACACACACACACACACACACCGACAACACACACACACACACCGACAACACACACACACACACACACACACACACACACACACACACACCGACAACACACACACACACACACACCGACAACACACACACACACACCGACAACACACACACACACACACACCGACAACACACACACACACCGACAACACACACACACACACACACCGACAACACACACACACACACCGACAACACACACACACACACACACACACACACACACACACACACACACACACACACACCGACAACACACACACACACACACCGACAACACACACACACACACCGACAACACACACACACACCGACAACACACACACACACACACCGACAACACACACACACACACACACACACACACACACCGACAACACACACACACACACACCGACAACACACACACACACACACACCGACAACACACACACACACACCGACAACACACACACACACACACACACACACACACCGACACACACACACACACACACCGACAACACACACACACAACACACCGACAACACACACACACACACACCGACAACACACACACACACACCGACAACACACACACACACACACCGACAACACACACACACACACCGACAACACACACACACACACACACCGACACACACACACACACACACCGACAACACACACACACACACACACCGACAACACACACACACACACGACAACACACACACCGACAACACACACACACACACACACCGACAACACACACACACACCGACACACACACACACACACACACACACCGACAACACACACACACACACACCGACAACACACACACACACACACAACACACACACACACACCGACAACACACACACACACACACACCGACAACACACACACACACACCGACAACACACACACACACACACACACGACAACACACACACACACACACACACACACACACACACACACACACACCGACAACACACACACACACACCGACAACACACACACACACACCGACAACACACACACACACACACACCGACAACACACACACACACCGACAACACACACACACACACACACACGACAACACACACACACACACCGACAACACACACACACACCGACAACACACACACACACACACACACACACACACACACACACCGACAACACACACACACACACACCGACAACACACACACACACACCGACAACACACACACACCGACAACACACACACACACACACACCGACACACACACACACACACCGACAACACACACACACACACACCGACAACACACACACACACACCGACAACACACACACACACACACACACACACACACACACACACACACCGACAACACACACACACACACCGACAACACACACACACACACACCGACAACACACACACACACCGACAACACACACACACACACACACACACACGACACACACACACACACCGACAACACACACACACACACACCGACAACACACACACACACACCGACAACACACACACACACACACACGACAACACACACACACACACACACCGACAACACACACACACACACACCGACAACACACACACACACACCGACAACACACACACACACACACCGACACACACACACACACACAACACACACACACACACACCGACAACACACACACACACACACACACGACACACACACACACACACACACACCGACAACACACACACACACACACACACACCGACAACACACACACACACACCGACAACACACACACACACACACACACACACACACACACCGACAACACACACACACACCGACAACACACACACACACACACACACACGACAACACACACACACACACCGACAACACACACACACACACACACACACACACACACACACCGACAACACACACACACACCGACAACACACACACACACACACACACACCGACACACACACACACACACCGACAACACACACACACACACACACCGACAACACACACACACACACCGACAACACACACACACACACACACACACACACACACACACACACACACACACGACAACACACACACACACCGACAACACACACACACACACCGACAACACACACACACACACCGACAACACACACACACACACCGACAACACACACACACACAACACACACACACACCGACAACACACACACACACACCGACAACACACACACACACACACCGACAACACACACACACACACACACCGACAACACACACACACCGACAACACACACACACACACACCGACAACACACACACACACACACACCGACAACACACACACACACACACACACACGACAACACACACACACACACACACACACCGACAACACACACACACACCGACAACACACACACACACACCGACAACACACACACACACACACACACACACACACACACACACACACCGACAACACACACACACACCGACAACACACACACACACAACACACACACACCGACAACACACACACACACACCGACAACACACACACACACACACCGACAACACACACACACACACCGACAACACACACACACACACACACACACACACCACACACACACACACACCGACAACACACACACACACACACACCGACAACACACACACACACACCGACAACACACACACACACCGACAACACACACACACACACCGACAACACACACACACACACACACACACACACACACACACACACAACACACACACACACCGACAACACACACACACACACCGACAACACACACACACACACCGACAACACACACACACACCGACAACACACACACACACACACCGACAACACACACACACACACACACCGACAACACACACACACACACACACACCGACAACACACACACACACACCGACAACACACACACACACAACACACACACACCGACAACACACACACACACACACACCGACAACACACACACACAACACACCGACAACACACACACACACACACACGACAACACACACACACACACCGACAACACACACACACACACACACACCGACAACACACACACACACACACCGACAACACACACACACACACACACACCGACAACACACACACACACACACCGACAACACACACACACACACACACCGACAACACACACACACACACACACGACAACACACACACACACACCGACAACACACACACACACACACACACAGACACACACACACACACACCGACAACACACACACACACACACACACCGACAACACACACACACACCGACAACACACACACACACCGACAACACACACACACACACACACACCGACACACACACACACACCGACAACACACACACACACACACCGACAACACACACACACACACCGACAACACACACACACCGACAACACACACACACACACACACCGACAACACACACACACACCGACAACACACACACACACACACCGACAACACACACACACACACCGACAACACACACACACACACACACACACCGACACACACACACACACCGACAACACACACACACACACCGACAACACACACACACACACACCGACAACACACACACACACCGACAACACACACACACACACACACACACACCGACAACACACACACACACCGACAACACACACACACACACACCGACAACACACACACACACACCGACAACACACACACACACACACACCGACAACACACACACACACACACACCGACAACACACACACACACACACCGACAACACACACACACACACCGACAACACACACACACACACACCGACAACACACACACACACACGACACACACACACACACACACCGACAACACACACACACACACACACCGACACACACACACACACACACACACCGACAACACACACACACACACACACACACCGACAACACACACACACACACCGACAACACACACACACCGACAACACACACACACACACACACCGACACACACACACACACACCGACAACACACACACACACAACACACACACCGACAACACACACACACACCGACAACACACACACACCGACAACACACACACACACACACACACCGACAACACACACACACACCGACAACACACACACACACAACACACACACCGACAACACACACACACACCGACAACACACACACACACACAACACCGACAACACACACACACACACACCGACAACACACACACACACACACACACACACACACACACACCGACAACACACACACACACACCGACAACACACACACACACACACCGACAACACACACACACACACACCGACAACACACACACACACACACACACACACACACACACACCGACAACACACACACACACACACACACACACACACACACCGACAACACACACACACACACCGACAACACACACACACACACACACCGACAACACACACACACACACACACACCGACAACACACACACACCACAACACACACACACACCGACAACACACACACACACACACCGACAACACACACACACACACACCGACAACACACACACACACACACACCGACAACACACACACACACCGACAACACACACACACACACACCGACAACACACACACACACACAACACACACACACACACCGACAACACACACACACACACCGACAACACACACACACACACACACCGACAACACACACACACACACACACACACACACACACACACACACACACACACACACCGACAACACACACACACACACCGACAACACACACACACACACACCGACAACACACACACACACACACACCGACAACACACACACACACACACACACACGACAACACACACAGACACACACACACACACCGACAACACACACACACACACACCGACAACACACACACACACACCGACAACACACACACACACACACACACACACACACACACACACACACACCGACAACACACACACACACAACACACACACACCGACAACACACACACACACCGACAACACACACACACACACACCGACAACACACACACACACACCGACAACACACACACACACACACACACACACACACACCGACAACACACACACACACCGACAACACACACACACACACACACCGACAACACACACACACACACCGACAACACACACACACACACACCGACACACACACACACACACCGACAACACACACACACACACCGACAACACACACACACACACACACACACACACACCGACAACACACACACACACACACCGACAACACACACACACACACCGACAACACACACACACACCGACAACACACACACACACACACCGACAACACACACACACACACACACACACACACACACACACCGACAACACACACACACACACCGACAACACACACACACACAACACACACACACCGACAACACACACACACACACACCGACAACACACACACACACACACACCGACAACACACACACACACACACACGACAACACACACACACACACCGACAACACACACACACACACACACACCGACAACACACACACACACACCGACAACACACACACACACACACACACGACAACACACACACACACACACCGACAACACACACACACACACACACACGACAACACACACACACACACCGACAACACACACACACCGACAACACACACACACACACACACCGACAACACACACACACACCGACAACACACACACACACACACACACACCGACAACACACACACACAACACACCGACAACACACACACACACACACACCGACAACACACACACACACACCGACAACACACACACACACACACACCGACAACACACACACACACACCGACAACACACACACACACACACCGACAACACACACACACACCGACAACACACACACACACACACACACCGACAACACACACACACACACCGACAACACACACACACCGACAACACACACACACACACACACCGACAACACACACACACACCGACAACACACACACACAACACACACACCGACAACACACACACACACACACACACCGACAACACACACACACACCGACAACACACACACACACACACACCGACAACACACACACACACACCGACAACACACACACACACGACAACACACACACACACACACACCGACAACACACACACACACCGACAACACACACACACACACACACCGACAACACACACACACACACCGACAACACACACACACACACACACACACACACACACACACACACACCGACAACACACACACACACACACCGACAACACACACACACCGACAACACACACACACACACACACCGACAACACACACACACACCGACACACACACACACACACACACCGACAACACACACACACACACCGACAACACACACACACAACACACACACCGACAACACACACACACACCGACAACACACACACACACACACACACACCGACAACACACACACACACACCGACAACACACACACACACACACACACACGACACACACACACACACCGACAACACACACACACACACACACCGACAACACACACACACACACCGACAACACACACACACACGACAACACACACACACACACACACCGACAACACACACACACACCGACAACACACACACACACACACACCGACAACACACACACACACACCGACAACACACACACACACACACACACACCGACACACACACACACACCGACAACACACACACACACACCACACACACACACACCGACAACACACACACACACACACACACCGACAACACACACACACACACACCGACAACACACACACACACACCGACAACACACACACACACACACCGACAACACACACACACACAACACACACACACACACACCGACAACACACACACACACACACACCGACAACACACACACACACACACACACCGACAACACACACACACACCGACAACACACACACACACACACACACACACACACCGACAACACACACACACCGACAACACACACACACACACACACACACCGACAACACACACACACACACACCGACAACACACACACACACACACCGACAACACACACACACGACAACACACACACACACACACCACAACACACACACACACACCGACAACACACACACACACCGACAACACACACACACACACACACACACACCGACAACACACACACACCGACAACACACACACACACACACACACCGACAACACACACACACACACCGACAACACACACACACCGACAACACACACACACACACACCGACAACACACACACACACCGACAACACACACACACACAACACACACACCGACAACACACACACACACCGACAACACACACACACACACCGACAACACACACACACACACCGACAACACACACACACACACACACACCGACAACACACACACACACACACACACACGACAACACACACAGACACACACACACACACCGACAACACACACACACACACCGACAACACACACACACACACCGACAACACACACACACCGACAACACACACACACACACACACACACCGACAACACACACACACACCGACAACACACACACACACAACACACACACACCGACAACACACACACACACCGACAACACACACACACACACACCGACAACACACACACACACACCGACAACACACACACACACACACACACACACACACACACACACACACCGACAACACACACACACACACACACCGACAACACACACACACACACCGACAACACACACACACACCGACAACACACACACACACACCGACAACACACACACACACACACACCGACAACACACACACACACACACCGACAACACACACACACACACCGACAACACACACACACACACCGACAACACACACACACACACACCGACAACACACACACACACACACACGACAACACACACACACACACACCGACAACACACACACACACACCGACAACACACACACACACACACACACACCGACAACACACACACACACACCGACAACACACACACACACACACCGACAACACACACACACACACCGACAACACACACACACACCGACAACACACACACACACACACACCGACAACACACACACACACACCGACAACACACACACACACACACACCGACAACACACACACACACACACCGACACACACACACACACACACACACCGACAACACACACACACACACCGACAACACACACACACACGACAACACACACACACACACACCGACAACACACACACACACCGACACACACACACACACACACACACCGACAACACACACACACAACACACCGACAACACACACACACACACCGACAACACACACACACACACCGACAACACACACACACACACACACCGACAACACACACACACACACCGACAACACACACACACACACACACACCGACAACACACACACACACACGACAACACACACACACACACACACACCGACAACACACACACACACACCGACAACACACACACACCGACAACACACACACACACACACACACCGACACACACACACACACACCGACAACACACACACACACACACACACCGACAACACACACACACACACACACCGACACACACACACACACCGACAACACACACACACACACACCGACAACACACACACACACACCGACAACACACACACACGACAACACACACACACACACACACCGACAACACACACACACACCGACAACACACACACACACACACACCGACAACACACACACACACACCGACAACACACACACACACACACACACCGACAACACACACACACACCGACAACACACACACACACACACACACCGACAACACACACACACACACCGACAACACACACACACACACACACACACACACACACACACACACCGACAACACACACACACACACACACCGACAACACACACACACACACCGACAACACACACACACCGACAACACACACACACACACACCGACAACACACACACACACCGACAACACACACACACACACACACCGACAACACACACACACACACCGACAACACACACACACACACACACACACGACACACACACACACACCGACAACACACACACACACACACGACAACACACACACACACACCGACAACACACACACACACACACACACCGACAACACACACACACACACACCGACAACACACACACACACACCGACAACACACACACACACACGACAACACACACACACACACACACACACACACACCGACAACACACACACACACACACACCGACAACACACACACACACACACACACCGACAACACACACACACACCGACAACACACACACACACAACACACACACACACACCGACAACACACACACACCGACAACACACACACACACACACACCGACAACACACACACACACACACCGACAACACACACACACACACACCGACAACACACACACACCGACAACACACACACACACACACACCACACACACACACACACACACCGACAACACACACACACACCGACAACACACACACACACACACACACACACCACACACACACACACCGACAACACACACACACACACACACCGACAACACACACACACACACCGACAACACACACACACCGACACACACACACACACACACACCGACAACACACACACACACCGACAACACACACACACACAACACACACACCGACAACACACACACACACCGACAACACACACACACACCACCGACAACACACACACACACACCGACAACACACACACACACACCACACACACACACCGACTACACACACACACACCGACAACACACACACACACACACCGACAACACACACACACACACCGACAACACACACACACACACCGACAACACACACACACACACACACACCGACACACACACACACACCGACAACACACACACACACACACACACCGACAACACACACACACACACCGACAACACACACACACCGACAACACACACACACACACACCGACAACACACACACACACCGACACACACACACACACACACACACACACACACACACCGACAACACACACACACACACACCGACAACACACACACACACACCGACAACACACACACACACGACACACACACACACACACACACACCGACAACACACACACACACACGACCACACACACACACACACACACCGACAACACACACACACACACCGACAACACACACACACACACACCGACACACACACACACACACACACCGACACACACACACACACACACACCGACAACACACACACACACACCGACACACACACACACACACACACACACCGACAACACACACACACACACACCGACAACACACACACACACACCGACAACACACACACACACACACCGACAACACACACACACACACCGACAACACACACACACACACACACCGACAACACACACACACACACACCGACAACACACACACACACACACACACGACAACACACACACACACACCGACAACACACACACACACACACCGACACACACACACACACACCGACAACACACACACACACACACACACGACACACACACACACACACCGACAACACACACACACACACACCGACAACACACACACACACACACCGACAACACACACACACACGACAACACACACACACACACACACCGACAACACACACACACACACCGACAACACACACACACACACCGACAACACACACACACACACACACACACGACACACACACACACACACCGACAACACACACACACACACACACCGACAACACACACACACACACCGACAACACACACACACCGACAACACACACACACACACACCGACAACACACACACACACCGACAACACACACACACACACACACCGACAACACACACACACACCGACAACACACACACACACACACACACCGACAACACACACACACACCGACAACACACACACACACACACACGACAACACACACACACACACCGACACACACACACACACACACACCGACAACACACACACACACACACACACACACACACACACACACACACACACACACCGACAACACACACACACACACACCGACAACACACACACACACACCGACAACACACACACACACCGACAACACACACACACACACACACACCGACAACACACACACACACCGACACACACACACACACACACACACACACACACCGACAACACACACACACACCGACAACACACACACACACACACACCGACAACACACACACACACACCGACAACACACACACACACACACACACACACACACACACACACACACACACCGACAACACACACACACACACACACCGACAACACACACACACACACCGACAACACACACACACACCGACAACACACACACACACACCGACAACACACACACACACACCACACCACACACACACACACACACACCGACACACACACACACACACACCGACAACACACACACACACACACCGACAACACACACACACACACACCGACAACACACACACACACACACACACACCGACAACACACACACACACACCGACAACACACACACACACACGACAACACACACACACACACACACACACACACACCGACAACACACACACACACACACCGACAACACACACACACACACACCGACAACACACACACACACACACACGACAACACACACACACACACCGACAACACACACACACACACACACACCGACAACACACACACACACCGACAACACACACACACACACACACACCGACAACACACACACACACACACCGACAACACACACACACACACACACACCGACAACACACACACACACACCGACAACACACACACACCGACAACACACACACACACACACACCGACAACACACACACACACCGACAACACACACACACACAACACACACCCGACAACACACACACACACACACCGACAACACACACACACACACCGACAACACACACACACACACCGACAACACACACACACACACACACCGACAACACACACACACACACCGACAACACACACACACACACACACACCGACAACACACACACACACCGACAACACACACACACACACACACACCGACAACACACACACACACACCGACAACACACACACACCGACAACACACACACACACACACACACCGACAACACACACACACACCGACAACACACACACACACACACACACCGACAACACACACACACACACACACACCGACACACACACACACACCGACAACACACACACACACACACCGACAACACACACACACACACCGACAACACACACACACACACCGACACACACACACACACACACACCGACAACACACACACACACCGACAACACACACACACACACACACCGACAACACACACACACACACCGACAACACACACACACACACACACACACCGACAACACACACACACACCGACAACACACACACACACACACACACACCGACAACACACACACACACACCGACAACACACACACACACACACACACCGACAACACACACACACACCGACAACACACACACACACACACACACCGACAACACACACACACACACCGACAACACACACACACACGACAACACACACACACACACACCGACAACACACACACACACCGACAACACACACACACACACACACCGACAACACACACACACACACCGACAACACACACACACACACACACCGACACACACACACACACACACACCGACAACACACACACACACACACCGACAACACACACACACACACCGACAACACACACACACACACACACACCGACAACACACACACACACACACCGACAACACACACACACACACCGACAACACACACACACACACCGACAACACACACACACGACAACACACACACACACACACCGACAACACACACACACACACACACGACAACACACACACACACACACACACCGACAACACACACACACACACACACACACACACACACACACACACACACACCGACAACACACACACACCGACAACACACACACACACACACACCGACACACACACACACACACACCGACAACACACACACACACACACCGACAACACACACACACCGACAACACACACACACACACACACCGACAACACACACACACACACCGACAACACACACACACACACCGACAACACACACACACACACACACACGACACACACACACACACACACCGACAACACACACACACACACACACACCGACAACACACACACACACACCGACAACACACACACACACACACACACGACAACACACACACACACACCGACAACACACACACACACCGACACACACACACACACACACACACACCGACAACACACACACACACCGACAACACACACACACACACCGACAACACACACACACACACCGACAACACACACACACACACACACACACACCGACTACACACACACACACCGACAACACACACACACACACACACCGACAACACACACACACACACCGACAACACACACACACACACCGACAACACACACACACACACACACCGACAACACACACACACACCGACACACACACACACACACACACACCGACAACACACACACACACACCGACAACACACACACACCGACAACACACACACACACACACCGACAACACACACACACACCGACAACACACACACACACACACACACACCGACAACACACACACACACACCGACAACACACACACACACACACACACCGACACACACACACACACCGACAACACACACACACACACACACCGACAACACACACACACACACCGACAACACACACACACCGACAACACACACACACACACACCGACAACACACACACACACACCGACAACACACACACACACACACACGACACACACACACACACACCGACAACACACACACACACACACACCGACAACACACACACACACACACACACCGACAACACACACACACACACCGACAACACACACACACACAACACACACACACCGACAACACACACACACACACACCGACAACAACACACACACACACACCGACAACACACACACACACACACCGACAACACACACACACACACCGACACACACACACACACACACACCGACAACACACACACACACACCGACAACACACACACACACACACACACCGACACACACACACACACACCGACAACACACACACACACACACACACACACACACGACAACACACACACACCGACAACACACACACACACACACACCGACAACACACACACACACACACCGACAACACACACACACACACACCGACAACACACACACACCGACAACACACACACACACAAACACCACAACACACACACACACACCGACAACACACACACACACCGACAACACACACACACACACACACACACACACCGACACACACACACACCGACAACACACACACACACACACACACCGACAACACACACACACACACCGACAACACACACACACCGACAACACACACACACACACACCGACAACACACACACACACCGACAACACACACACACACAACACACACACCGACAACACACACACACACCGACAACACACACACACACACCGACAACACACACACACACACCGACAACACACACACACACACACACACACACACCGACTACACACACACACACCGACAACACACACACACACACACCGACAACACACACACACACACCGACAACACACACACACACACCGACAACACACACACACACACACACACCGACTACACACACACACACCGACAACACACACACACACACACACACCGACAACACACACACACACACCGACAACACACACACACCGACAACACACACACACACACACCGACAACACACACACACACCGACAACACACACACACACAACACACACACCGACAACAAACACACACACCGACAACACACACACACACACACACCGACAACACACACACACACACCGACAACACACACACACACACACACACACACACACACACACAACACACACACACACCGACAACACACACACACACACACCGACAACACACACACACACACCGACAACACACACACACACCGACAACACACACACACACACACCGACAACACACACACACACACACACCGACAACACACAAACACACACACACACCGACAACACACACACACACACCGACAACACACACACACACAACACACACACACCGACAACACACACACACACACACCGACAACACACACACACAAACACACCGACAACACACACACACACACACATCGACAACACACACACACACACCGACAACACACACACACACACACACCGACAACACACACACACACACACCGACAACACACACACACACACACCGACAACACACACACACACACACCGACAACACACACACACACACACACACCGACAACACACACACACACACCGACAACACACACACACCGACAACACACACACACACACACACCGACAACACACACACACACCGACAACACACACACACACAACACACACGCCGACAACACACACACACAAACACACCGACAACACACACACACACACACATCGACAACACACACACACACACCGACAACACACACACACACCGACAACACACACACACACACCGACAACACACACACACACACACACACCGACAACACACACACACACCGACAACACACACACACACACACACACCGACAACACACACACACACACCGACAACACACACACACCGACAACACACACACACACACACACCGACAACACACACACACACCGACAACACACACACACACACACACACCGACAACACACACACACACACACCGACAACACACACACACACACACACACCGACAACACACACACACACACACCGACAACACACACACACACACACACACCGACAACACACACACACACACCGACAACACACACACACCGACAACACACACACACACACACACCGACAACACACACACACACCGACAACACACACACACACAACACACACGCCGACAACACACACACACAAACACACCGACAACACACACACACACATCGACAACACACACACACACACCGACAACACACACACACACACACACCGACAACACACACACACACACCGACAACACACACACACACACACACACCGACAACACACACACACACCGACAACACACACACACACACACACACCGACAACACACACACACACACCGACAACACACACACACCGACAACACACACACACACACACACACCGACAACACACACACACACCGACAACACACACACACAACACACACACCGACAACACACACACACACACACACACCGACTACACACACACACACCGACAACACACACACACACACACACCGACAACACACACACACACACCGACAACACACACACACCGACAACACACACACACACACACACCGACAACACACACATACACCGACAACACACACACACACACACACCGACAACACACACACACACACCGACAACACACACACACAACACACACACCGACAACACACACACACACCGACAACACACACACACACACACACACACCGACAACACACACACACACACCGACAACACACACACACACACACACACCGACTACACACACACACACCGACAACACACACACACACACACACCGACAACACACACACACACACCGACAACACACACACACCGACAACACACACACACACACACCGACAACACACACATACACCGACAACACACACACACACACACACCGACAACACACACACACACACCGACAACACACACACACACACACACACACCGACTACACACACACACACCGACAACACACACACACACACACCGACAACACACACACACACACCGACAACACACACACACACACACACACCGACAACACACACACACACACACCGACAACACACACACACACACCGGCACACACACACACACACACTGACAACAAACACACACACACACACACACACACACCGACAACACACACACACACACACACCGACAACACACACACACACACACACACCGACAACACACACACACACCGACAACACACACACACACAACACACACACACACACCGACAACACACACACACCGACAACACACACACACACACACACCGACAACACACACACACACACACCGACAACACACACACACACACACACCGACAACACACACACACCGACAACACACACACACACAAACACCAGCAACACACACACACACACCGACAACACACACACACACCGACAACACACACACACACACACACACACACACCGACTACACACACACACCGACAACACACACACACACACACACACCGACAACACACACACACACACCGACAACACACACACACCGACAACACACACACACACACACCGACAACACACACACACACCGACAACACACACACACACAACACACACACCGACAACACACACACACACCGACAACACACACACACACACCGACAACACACACACACACACCGACAACACACACACACACACACACACACACACCGACTACACACACACACACCGACAACACACACACACACACACCGACAACACACACACACACACCGACAACACACACACACACACCGACAACACACACACACACACACACACCGACTACACACACACACACCGACAACACACACACACACACACACACCGACAACACACACACACACACCGACAACACACACACACCGACAACACACACACACACACACCGACAACACACACACACACCGACAACACACACACACACAACACACACACCGACAACAAACACACACACCGACAACACACACACACACACACACCGACAACACACACACACACACCGACAACACACACACACACACACACCTACAACACACACACACACAACACACACACACACCGACAACACACACACACACACACCGACAACACACACACACACACCGACAACACACACACACACCGACAACACACACACACACACACCGACAACACACACACACACACACACCGACAACACACACACACACACACACACCGACAACACACACACACACACCGACAACACACACACACACAACACACACACACCGACAACACACACACACACACACCGACAACACACACACACAAACACACCGACAACACACACACACACACACATCGACAACACACACACACACACCGACAACACACACACACACACACACCGACAACACACACACACACACACCGACAACACACACACACACACACACACCGACAACACACACACACACACACCGACAACACACACACACACACACACACCGACAACACACACACACACACCGACAACACACACACACCGACAACACACACACACACACACACCGACAACACACACACACACCGACAACACACACACACACAACACACACGCCGACAACACACACACACAACACACCGACAACACACACACACACACACATCGACAACACACACACACACACCGACAACACACACACACACCGACAACACACACACACACACCGACAACACACACACACACACACACACCGACAACACACACACACACCGACAACACACACACACACACACACACCGACAACACACACACACACACCGACAACACACACACACCGACAACACACACACACACACACACCGACAACACACACACACACCGACAACACACACACACAACACACACACCGACAACACACACACACACCGACAACACACACACACACACACACACACCGACAACACACACACACACACCGACAACACACACACACACACACACACCGACTACACACACACACACCGACAACACACACACACACACACACCGACAACACACACACACCGACAACACACACACACCGACAACACACACACACACACACACCGACAACACACACATACACCGACAACACACACACACACACACACCGACAACACACACACACACACCGACAACACACACACACACACACACACACCGACTACACACACACACACCGACAACACACACACACCGACAACACACACACACACACCGACAACACACACACACACACACACACCGACAACACACACACACACACACCGTCAACACACACACACACACCGACAACACACACACACACACACCGACAACAAACACACACACACACACACACACACACACACCGACAACACACACACACACACACACCGACAACACACACACACACACACACACCGACAACACACACACACACCGACAACACACACACACACAACACACACACACACACCGACAACACACACACACCGACAACACACACACACACACACACACACACACACCGACAACACACACACACACACACCGACAACACACACACACACACACCGACACACACACACACACACACCGACAACACACACACACACACACACACCAGCACACACACACACACACACCGACAACACACACACACACACCGACAACACACACACACACACACACACACGACACGACAACACACACACACACCGACACACACACACACACACACCGACAACACACACACACACACCGACAACACACACACACACACACACACACACACCGACTACACACACACACACCGACAACACACACACACACACACCGACAACACACACACACACACCGACAACACACACACACACACCGACAACACACACACACACACACACCGACTACACACACACACACCGACAACACACACACACACACACACCGACAACACACACACACACACCGACAACACACACACACCGACAACACACACACACACACACCGACAACACACACACACACCGACAACACACACACACACAACACACACACCGACAACAAACACACACACCGACAACACACACACACACACACACCGACAACACACACACACACACACACACACCGACTACACACACACACACCGACAACACACACACACACACACCGACAACACACACACACACACCGACAACACACACACACACACCGACAACACACACACACACACCGACAACACACACACACACACACCGACAACACACACACACACACACCGGCAACACACACACACACACACCGACAACAAACACACACACAACACACACACACACACACCGACAACACACACACACACACACCGACAACACACACACACACACACACACCGACAACACACACACACACCGACAACACACACACACACAACACACACACACACACCGACAACACACACACACACACCGACAACACACACACACACACACACACCGACAACACACACACACACACCGACAACACACACACACACAGACACACACACTGACTACACACACACACACCGACAACACACACACACACACACCGACAACACACACACACACACCGACAACACACACACACACACACACCGACAACACACACACACACACACACCGACAACACACACACACACACACCGACAACACACACACACACACCGGCAACACACACACACACACACCGACAACAAACACACACACAACACACACACACACACACCGACAACACACACACACACACACACCGACAACACACACACACACACACACCGACAACACACACACACACCGACAACACACACACACACAACACACACACACACACCGACAA
>NW_027675653.1:37500-50000 GCF_965601325.2 Salmo salar
ACACACACACACACACACACCGACAACACACACACACACCGACAACACACACACACACACACCGACAACACACACACACACACCGACAACACACACACACACACCGACAACACACACACACACACACACACCGACTACACACACACACACCGACAACACACACACACACACACACACCGACAACACACACACACACACCGACACACACACACACACCGACAACACACACACACACACACCGACAACACACACACACACAACACACACACCGACAACACACACACACACCGACAACACACACACACACACACACCGACAACACACACACACACACACACACACACACACACACACACACCGACAACACACACACACACACACCGACAACACACACACACACACCGACAACACACACACACACACCGACAACACACACACACACACCGACAACACACACACACACACACCGACAACACACACACACACACACCGGCAACACACACACACACACACCGACAACACACACACACACAACACACACACACACACACCGACAACACACACACACACACACCGACAACACACACACACACACACACACCGACAACACACACACACACCGACAACACACACACACACAACACACACACACACACCGACAACACACACACACACACCGACAACACACACACACACACACACACCGACAACACACACACACACACCGACAACACACACACACACACACACACACACACACACACACACACACCGACAACACACACACACACACACCGACAACACACACACACACACCGACAACACACACACACACACACACCGACAACACACACACACACACACACCGACAACACACACACACACACACCGACAACACACACACACACACCGACAACACACACACACACACACCGACAACACACACACACACAACACACACACACACACACCGACAACACACACACACACACACACACACACCGACAACACACACACACACACACCGACAACACACACACACACACACACACCGACAACACACACACACACACACCGACAACACACACACACACACACACACCGACAACACACACACACACACCGACAACACACACACACCGACACACACACACACACACACCGACAACACACACACACACCGACAACACACACACACACACACACACCGACAACACACACACACAACACACCGACAACACACACACACACACACACCGACAACACACACACACACACCGACAACACACACACACACACACACCGACAACACACACACACACACCGACAACACACACACACACACACACACACACACACCGACAACACACACACACCGACAACACACACACACACACCGACAACACACACACACACACACACACCGACAACACACACACACACCGACAACACACACACACACAACACACACACACACACCGACAACACACACACACCGACAACACACACACACACACACACACACACACACCGACAACACACACACACACACACCGACAACACACACACACACACACCGACAACACACACACACCGACAACACACACACACACAAACACCGACAACACACACACACACACCGACAACACACACACACACCGACAACACACACACACACAACACACACACCGACAACACACACACACACCGACAACACACACACACACACACGACAACACACACACACACACCGACAACACACACACACACACACACACACACACCGACAACACACACACACACCGACAACACACACACACACACACCGACAACACACACACACACACCGACAACACACACACACACACCGACAACACACACACACACACACACACCGACTACACACACACACACCGACAACACACACACACACACACACACCGACAACACACACACACACACCGACAACACACACACACCGACAACACACACACACACACACCGACAACACACACACACACCGACAACACACACACACACAACACACACACCGACAACACACACACACACCGACAACACACACACACACACACACCGACAACACACACACACACACACACACACCGACTACACACACACACACCGACAACACACACACACACACACCGACAACACACACACACACACCGACAACACACACACACACACCGACAACACACACACACACACCGACAACACACACACACACACACCGACAACACACACACACACACACCGGCAACACACACACACACACACCGACAACACACACACACACAACACACACACACACACACCGACAACACACACACACACACACCGACAACACACACACACACACACACACCGACAACACACACACACACCGACAACACACACACACACAACACACACACACACACCGACAACACACACACACACACCGACAACACACACACACACACACACACCGACAACACACACACACACACCGACAACACACACACACACACACACACACGACTACACACACACACACCGACAACACACACACACACACACCGACAACACACACACACACACCGACAACACACACACACACACACACCGACAACACACACACACACACACACCGACACACACACACACACACACCGACAACACACACACACACACCGGCAACACACACACACACACACCGACAACACACACACACACAACACACACACACACACACCGACAACACACACACACACACACACCGACAACACACACACACACACACACCGACAACACACACACACACCGACAACACACACACACACAACACACACACACACACCGACAACACACACACACCGACAACACACACACACACACACACCGACAACACACACACACACACACCGACAACACACACACACACACACCGACACACACACACACACCGACAACACACACACACACACACCACAACACACACACACACACCGACAACACACACACACACCGACAACACACACACACACACACACACACACACCGACACACACACACACCGACAACACACACACACACACACACCGACAACACACACACACACACCGACAACACACACACACCGACAACACACACACACACACACCGACAACACACACACACACCGACAACACACACACACACAACACACACACCGACAACACACACACACACCGACAACACACACACACACACACCGACAACACACACACACACACCGACAACACACACACACACACACACACACACACCGACTACACACACACACACCGACAACACACACACACACACACCGACAACACACACACACACACCGACAACACACACACACACACCGACAACACACACACACACACACACACCGACTACACACACACACACCGACAACACACACACACACACACACACCGACAACACACACACACACACCGACAACACACACACACCGACAACACACACACACACACACCGACAACACACACACACACCGACAACACACACACACACACACACACACACACACACACACACACACACACCGACAACACACACACACACACCGACAACACACACACACACACCGACAACACACACACACACACACACCGACAACACACACACACACAACACACACACACACCGACAACACACACACACACACACCGACAACACACACACACACACCGACAACACACACACACACCGACAACACACACACACACCGACAACACACACACACACACACACCGACAACACACACACACACACACACACCGACAACACACACACACACACCGACAACACACACACACACAACACACACACACCGACAACACACACACACACACACCGACAACACACACACACACACACACCGACAACACACACACACACACACACGACAACACACACACACACACCGACAACACACACACACACACACACCGACAACACACACACACACACACCGACAACACACACACACACACACACACCGACAACACACACACACACACACCGACAACACACACACACACACACACACCGACAACACACACACACACACCGACAACACACACACACCGACAACACACACACACACACACACCGACAACACACACACACACCGACAACACACACACACACAACACACACGCCGACAACACACACACACAAACACACCGACAACACACACACACACACACATCGACAACACACACACACACACCGACAACACACACACACACCGACAACACACACACACACACCGACAACACACACACACACACACACACCGACAACACACACACACACCGACAACACACACACACACACACACACCGACAACACACACACACACACCGACAACACACACACACCGACAACACACACACACACACACACCGACAACACACACACACACCGACAACACACACACACAACACACACACCGACAACACACACACACACCGACAACACACACACACACACACACACACCGACAACACACACACACACACCGACAACACACACACACACACACACACCGACTACACACACACACACCGACAACACACACACACACACACACCGACAACACACACACACCGACAACACACACACACCGACAACACACACACACACACACACCGACAACACACACACACACCGACAACACACACACACACACACACCGACAACACACACACACACACCGACAACACACACACACACACACACACACCGACTACACACACACACACCGACAACACACACACACCGACAACACACACACACACACCGACAACACACACACACACACACACACCGACAACACACACACACACACACCGACAACACACACACACACACCGGCAACACACACACACACACACCGACAACAAACACACACACAACACACACACACACACACACCGACAACACACACACACACACACACCGACAACACACACACACACACACACACCGACAACACACACACACACCGACAACACACACACACACAACACACACACACACACCGACAACACACACACACCGACAACACACACACACACACACACACACACACACCGACAACACACACACACACACACCGACAACACACACACACACACACCGACAACACACACACACCGACAACACACACACACACAACACCAGCAACACACACACACACACCGACAACACACACACACACCGACAACACACACACACACAACACACACACCGACAACACACACACACACCGACAACACACACACACACACCGACAACACACACACACACACCGACAACACACACACACACACACACACACACACCGACTACACACACACACACCGACAACACACACACACACACACCGACAACACACACACACACACCGACAACACACACACACACACACACACCGACAACACACACACACACCGACAACACACACACACACACACACACCGACAACACACACACACACACCGACAACACACACACACCGACAACACACACACACACACACCGACAACACACACACACACAACACACACACCGACAACAAACACACACACCGACAACACACACACACACACACACCGACAACACACACACACACACACACACACCGACTACACACACACACACCGACAACACACACACACACACACCGACAACACACACACACACACCGACAACACACACACACACACCGACAACACACACACACACACCGACAACACACACACACACACACCGACAACACACACACACACACACCGGCAACACACACACACACACACCGACAACAAACACACACACAACACACACACACACACACCGACAACACACACACACACACACCGACAACACACACACACACACACACACCGACAACACACACACACACCGACAACACACACACACACAACACACACACACACACCGACAACACACACACACACACCGACAACACACACACACACACACACACCGACAACACACACACACACACCGACAACACACACACACACAGACACACACACTGACTACACACACACACACCGACAACACACACACACACACACCGACAACACACACACACACACCGACAACACACACACACACACACACCGACAACACACACACACACACACACCGACAACACACACACACACACACCGACAACACACACACACACACCGGCAACACACACACACACACACCGACAACAAACACACACACAACACACACACACACACACCGACAACACACACACACACACACACACACACCGACAACACACACACACACACACCGACAACACACACACACACACACACACCGACAACACACACACACACACACCGACAACACACACACACACACACACACCGACAACACACACACACACACCGACAACACACACACACCGACAACACACACACACACACCGACAACACACACACACACCGACAACACACACACACACAACACACACGCCGACAACACACACACACAAACACACCGACAACACACACACACACACACACGACAACACACACACACACACCGACAACACACACACACACACACACCGACAACACACACACACACACCGACAACACACACACACACACACACACACACACACCGACAACACACACACACCGACAACACACACACACACACCGACAACACACACACACACACACACACCGACAACACACACACACACACACCGACAACACACACACACACACCGGCAACACACACACACACACACCGACAACACACACACACACAACACACACACACACACACCGACACACACACACACACACACACCGACAACACACACACACACACACACACCGACAACACACACACACACCGACAACACACACACACACAACACACACACACACACCGACAACACACACACACCGACAACACACACACACACACACACACACACACACCGACAACACACACACACACACACCGACAACACACACACACACACACCGACAACACACACACACCGACAACACACACACACACAAACACCAGCAACACACACACACACACCGACAACACACACACACACCGACAACACACACACACACAACACACACACCGACAACACACACACACACCGACAACACACACACACACACCGACAACACACACACACACACCGACAACACACACACACACACACACACACACACCGACTACACACACACACACCGACAACACACACACACACACACCGACAACACACACACACACACCGACAACACACACACACACACCGACAACACACACACACACACACACACCGACTACACACACACACACCGACAACACACACACACACACACACACCGACAACACACACACACACACCGACAACACACACACACCGACAACACACACACACACACACCGACAACACACACACACACCGACAACACACACACACACAACACACACACCGACAACAAACACACACACCGACAACACACACACACACACACACCGACAACACACACACACACACACACACACCGACTACACACACACACACCGACAACACACACACACACACACCGACAACACACACACACACACCGACAACACACACACACACACCGACAACACACACACACACACCGACAACACACACACACACACACCGACAACACACACACACACACACCGGCAACACACACACACACACACCGACAACAAACACACACACAACACACACACACACACACCGACAACACACACACACACACACCGACAACACACACACACACACACACACCGACAACACACACACACACCGACAACACACACACACACAACACACACACACACACCGACAACACACACACACACACCGACAACACACACACACACACACACACCGACAACACACACACACACCGACAACACACACACACACAGACACACACACTGACTACACACACACACACCGACAACACACACACACACACACCGACAACACACACACACACACCGACAACACACACACACACACACACCGACAACACACACACACACACACACCGACAACACACACACACACACACCGACAACACACACACACACACCGGCAACACACACACACACACACCGACAACAAACACACACACAACACACACACACACACACCGACAACACACACACACACACACACACACACCGACAACACACACACACACACACCGACAACACACACACACACACACACACCGACAACACACACACACACACACCGACAACACACACACACACACACACACCGACAACACACACACACACACCGACAACACACACACACCGACAACACACACACACACACACACCGACAACACACACACACACCGACAACACACACACACACAACACACACGCCGACAACACACACACACAAACACACCGACAACACACACACACACACACATCGACAACACACACACACACACCGACAACACACACACACACACACACCGACAACACACACACACACACCGACAACACACACACACACACACACACCGACAACACACACACACACCGACAACACACACACACACACACACACCGACAACACACACACACACACCGACAACACACACACACCGACAACACACACACACACACACACACCGACAACACACACACACACCGACAACACACACACACAACACACACACCGACAACACACACACCGACAACACACACACACACACACACACACCGACAACACACACACACACACCGACAACACACACACACACACACCGACTACACACACACACACCGACAACACACACACACACACACACCGACAACACACACACACACACCGACAACACACACACACCGACAACACACACACACACACACACCGACAACACACACATACACCGACAACACACACACACACACACACCGACAACACACACACACACACCGACAACACACACACACACACACACACACCGACTACACACACACACACCGACAACACACACACACACACACCGACAACACACACACACACACCGACAACACACACACACACACACACACCGACAACACACACACACACACACCGACAACACACACACACACACCGGCAACACACACACACACACACCGACAACAAACACACACACAACACACACACACACACACCGACAACACACACACACACACACACCGACAACACACACACACACACACACACCGACAACACACACACACACCGACAACACACACACACACAACACACACACACACACCGACAACACACACACACCGACAACACACACACACACACACACACACACACACCGACAACACACACACACACACACCGACAACACACACACACACACACCGACAACACACACACACCGACAACACACACACACACAAACACCAGCAACACACACACACACACCGACAACACACACACACACCGACAACACACACACACACACACACACACACACCGACTACACACACACACCGACAACACACACACACACACACACACCGACAACACACACACACACACCGACAACACACACACACCGACAACACACACACACACACACCGACAACACACACACACACCGACAACACACACACACACAACACACACACCGACAACACACACACACACCGACAACACACACACACACACCGACAACACACACACACACACCGACAACACACACACACACACACACACACACACCGACTACACACACACACACCGACAACACACACACACACACACCGACAACACACACACACACACCGACAACACACACACACACACGCACCGACAACACACACACACACACACCGACAACACACACACACACACCGGCAACACACACACACACCGACAACAAACACACACACAACACACACACACACACACCGACAACACACACACACACACACCGACAACACACACACACACACACACACCGACAACACACACACACACCGACAACACACACACACAACACACACACACACACCGACAACACACACACACCGACAACACACACACACACACACACACACACACACACACCGACAACACACACACACACACCGACAACACACACACACACACACCGACAACACACACACACACACCGACAACACACACACACACAAACACCAGCAACACACACACACACACCGACAACACACACACACACCGACAACACACACACACACACACACACACACCGACTACACACACACACACACACCGACAACACACACACACACACCGACAACACACACACACACACACACACCGACTACACACACACACACCGACAACACACACACACACACACACCGACAACACACACACACACACCGACAACACACACACACCGACAACACACACACACACACACACCGACAACACACACATACACCGACAACACACACACACACACACACCGACAACACACACACACACACCGACAACACACACACACACACACACACACCGACTACACACACACACACCGACAACACACACACACACACACCGACAACACACACACACACACCGACAACACACACACACACACACACACCGACAACACACACACACACACACCGACAACACACACACACACACCGGCAACACACACACACACACACCGACAACAAACACACACACAACACACACACACACACACCGACAACACACACACACACACACACCGACAACACACACACACACACACACACCGACAACACACACACACACCGACAACACACACACACACAACACACACACACACACCGACAACACACACACACCGACAACACACACACACACACACACACACACACACACACCGACAACACACACACACACACACCGACAACACACACACACACACACCGACAACACACACACACCGACAACACACACACACACAAACACCAGCAACACACACACACACACCGACAACACACACACACACCGACAACACACACACACACACACACACACACACCGACTACACACACACACCGACAACACACACACACACACACACACCGACAACACACACACACACACCGACAACACACACACACCGACAACACACACACACACACACCGACAACACACACACACACCGACAACACACACACACACAACACACACACCGACAACACACACACACACCGACAACACACACACACACACCGACAACACACACACACACACCGACAACACACACACACACACACACACACACACCGACTACACACACACACACCGACAACACACACACACACACACCGACAACACACACACACACACCGACAACACACACACACACACGCACCGACAACACACACACACACACACCGACAACACACACACACACACCGGCAACACACACACACACCGACAACAAACACACACACAACACACACACACACACACCGACAACACACACACACACACACCGACAACACACACACACACACACACACCGACAACACACACACACACCGACAACACACACACACAACACACACACACACACCGACAACACACACACACCGACAACACACACACACACACACACACACACACACACACCGACAACACACACACACACACCGACAACACACACACACACACACCGACAACACACACACACACACCGACAACACACACACACACAAACACCAGCAACACACACACACACACCGACAACACACACACACACCGACAACACACACACACACACACACACACACCGACTACACACACACACACACACCGACAACACACACACACACACACACACTGACAACACACACACACACCGACAACACACACACACACAACACACACACACACACCGACAACACACACACACACACACCGACAACACACACACACACACCGACAACACACACACACACACACACACCGACAACACACACACACACACACCGACAACACACACACACACACCGGCAACACACACACACACACACCGACAACAAACACACACACAACACACACACACACACACCGACAACACACACACACACACACACCGACAACACACACACACACACACACACGACAACACACACACACACCGACAACACACACACACACAACACACACACACACACCGACAACACACACACACCGACAACACACACACACACACACACACACACCGACAACACACACACACACACACCGACAACACACACACACACACACCGACAACACACACACACCGACAACACACACACACACAAACACCAGCAACACACACACACACACCGACAACACACACACACACCGA
>NW_027675654.1:0-40000 GCF_965601325.2 Salmo salar
ACACCGACAACACACACACACACACACACACACCGACAACACAAACACACACACACACACACACCGACAACACACACACACACACACACACCGACAACACACGCACACACACACACCGACAACACACACACACACACACCGACAACACACACACACACACCGACAACACACACACACACACACCGACAACACACACACACACACCGACACACACACACACACACACCGACAACACACACACACACACCGACAACACACACACACACACCGACAACACACACACACACACACCGACAACACACACACACACACCGACAACACACACACACACACACCGACACACACACACACACACCGACAACACACACACACACGACACACACACACACACACACAACACAACAACACACACACACACACCGACAACACACACACACACACACACGACAACACACACACACACACACCGACAACACACACACACCACAACACACACACACACACACACACACACACACACACACACCGACAACACACACACACACACACTGACAACACACACACACCGACAACACACACACACACACACCGACAACACACACACACACACACCGACAACACACACACACCGACAACACACACACACACACACACACACCGACAACACACACACACACCGACAACACACACACACACAACACCGACAACACACACACACACCGACAACACACACACACACAACACCGACATCACACACACACACACCGACAACACACACACACACACACACCGACAACACACACACACACACACACTGACAACACACACACACACACACCGACAACACACACACACCGACAACACACACACACACACACACCGACAACACACACACACACACACCGACAACACACACACACACCGACAACACACACACACACACACCGACAACACACACACACACACCGACAACACACACACACACGACACACACACACACCGACAACACACACACACACACACACCGACAACACACACACACACACACCGACAACACACACACACCGACAACACACACACACACACACCGACAACACACACACACACACACCGACAACACACACACACACACACGACAACACACACACACACACACACACGACACACAACACACACACACCGACAACACACACACACACACACCGACACACACACACACACACACACCGACAACACACACACACACACACCGACAACACACACACACAACACCGACAACACACACACACACAACCGACAACACACACACACACACCGACAACACACACACACACACACCGACAACACACACACACACACCGACAACACACACACACACACACCGACAACACACACACACACACACCGACAACACACACACACACACCGACAACACACACACACACACCGACAACACACACACACACACCGACAACACACACACACACACACCGACAACACACACACACACACACCGACAACACACACACACACACCGACAACACACACACACACACACGACAACACACACACACACACCGACAACACACACACACACACGACAACACACACACACACACACCGACAACACAACACACACACACCGACAACACACACACACACACCGACAACACACACACACACACACCGACAACACACACACACACACCGACAACACACACACACACACACACCGACAACACACACACACACACACCGACACACACACACACACACCGACAACACACACACACCACACCGACAACACACACACACACACCGACAACACACACACACACACACACACACACGACACACACACACACCGACAACACACACACACACCGACAACACACACACACACCGACAACACACACACACACACCGACAACACACACACACACACACCGACAACACACACACACACACACCGACAACACACACACACACACACGACAACACACACACACACACACCGACAACACACACACACACACCGACAACACACACACACACAACCGACAACACACACACACACACCGACAACACACACACACACACACCGACAACACACACACACACACACACACACCGACACACACACACACACACCGACAACACACACACACACACCGAACACACACACACACACACACACCGACAACACACACACACACCGACCAACACACACACACACACACCGACAACACACACACACACACACCGACAACACACACACACACACACACCGACAACACACACACACACCACGACACACACACACACACACACACGACAACACACACACACACACACACCGACAACACACACACACACACACCGACAACACACACACACACGACAACACACACACACACACACCGACAACACACACACACACACACACACACACACACACACACCGACACACACACACACACACACCGACAACACACACACACACACCGACAACACACACACACACACACACACACCGACAACACACACACACACCGACAACACACACACACACAACACCGACAACACACACACACACACACACGACACACACACACACACACACCGCACACACACACACACACCGACAACACACACACACACACACCGACAACACAAACACACACACACACACACCGACAACACACACACACACACACACCGACAACACACACACACACACACACCGACACACACACACACACACACCGACAACACACACACACCGACAACACACACACACACACACACCGACAACACACACACACACACGACAACACAACACACACACACACACACACCGACAACACACACACACACACACACACCGACAACACACACACACACACACCGACAACACACACACACACCGACAACACACACACACACACCGACAACACACCACAACACACACACACACCGACAACACACACACACCGACAACACACACACACACACACACACACACCGACACACACACACACACACCGACAACACACACACACACACACACACACCGACACACACACACACACCGACAACACACACACACACACACCGACAACAACACACACACACACCGACAACACACACACACACACCGACAACACACACACACACACACGACAACACACACACACACACCGACAACACACACACACACACCGACAACACACACACACACACCGACAACACACACACACACACCGACCAGACAACACACACACACACACACCGACAACACACACACACACACACCGACAACACACACACACACCGACAACACACACACACACACCACACACACACACACACACCGACAACACAAACACACACACACACACACACCGACAACACACACACACACACACACCGACAACACACACACACACACACACTGACAACACACACACACCGACAACACACACACACACCGACAACACACACACACACACAACGACAACACACACACACCGACAACACACACACACACACACACACACACCGACAACACACACACACACCGACAACACACACACACACAACACCGACAACACACACACACACCGACAACACACACACACACAACACCGACATCACACACACACACACCGACAACACACACACACACACACACCGACAACACACACACACACACACACTGACAACACACACACACACACACCGACAACACACACACACCGACAACACACACACACACACACCGACAACACACACACACACACACCGACAACACACACACACACAACACACACACACACACCGACAACACACACACACACACACGACAACACACACACACACACCGACAACACACACACACACACACACCGACAACACACACACACACACACCGACAACACACACACACACACACACCGACAACACACACACACACACACACCGACAACACACACACACACCGACAACACACACACACACAACACACACACACACACACCGACAACACACACACACACCAACAACACACACACACACACCGACAACACACACACACACACCGACAACACACGACAACACACACACACACCGACAACACACACACACCGACAACAACACACACACACACACACCGACAACACACACACACACACACACACACCGACAACACACACACACACACACCGACAACACACACACACACACACCGACAACACACACACACACACCGACAACTCACACACACACACCGACAACACACACACACACACACCGACAACACACAACACACACACCGACAACACACACACACACACACACGACAACACACACACACACACACCGACAACACACACACACACACCGACAACACACACACACACACACCGACAACACACAAACACACACACACCGACAACACACACACACACACACGACAACACACACACACACACACCGACAACACACACACACACACCGACAACACACACACACACACACGACAACACACACACAACACACCGACAACACACACACACACACCGACAACACACACACACACACACCGACAACACACACACACACACACCGACAACACACACACACACCGACAACACACACACACACACACACGACACACACACACACACACCGACAACACACACACACACACACACCGACAACACACACACACACAACACCGACATCACACACACACACACCGACAACACACACACACACACACACCGACAACACACACACACACACACACTGACAACACACACACACACACACCGACAACACACACACACCGACAACACACACACACACACACCGACAACACACACACACACACACCGACAACACACACACACACACCGACAACACACCGACAACACACACACACACCGACAACACACACACACCGACAACACACACACACACACACACCGACAACACACACACACACACACACCGACAACACACACACACACACACACCGACAACACACACACACACACACCGACAACACACACACACACACCGACAACACACACACACACACCGACAACACACACACACACACACCGACAACACATAAACACACACACACCGACAACACACACACACACACACTGACAACACACACACATACACACCGACAACACACACACACACACCGACAACACACACACACAAACCGACAACACACACACACACACCGACAACACACACACACACACCGACAACACACACACACACACACACCGACAACACACACACACACACACACCGACAACACACACACACACACACCGACAACACACACACACACACCGACAACACACACACACACACCGACAACACACACACACACACACCGACAACACATAAACACACACACACCGACAACACACACACACACACACTGACAACACACACACATACACACCGACAACACACACACACACACCGACAACACACACACACAAACCGACAACACACACACACACACCGACAACACACACACACACACCGACAACACACACACACACACACCGACAACACATAAACACACACACACCGACAACACACACACACACACACTGACAACACACACACACACACCGACAACACACACACACACACACACACACCGACAACACACACACACACACACACTGACAACACATACACACACACACACCGACAACACACACACACCGACAACACACACACACACCGACAACACACACACACACACACCGACAACACACACACACACAACACACACACACACACCGACAACACACACACACCGACAACACACACACACACACCGACAACACACACACACACACACACCGACAACACACACACACACCGACAACACACACACACACACCGACAACACACACACACACACCGACAACACACCGACAACACACACACACACCGACAACACACACACACCGACAACACACACACACACACACACCGACAACACACACACACACACACACACACCGACAACACACACACACACACACACCGACAACACACACACACACACCGACAACACCCACACACACACACCGACAACACACACACACACACCGACAACACACACACACACACACCGACAACACATAAACACACACACACCGACAACACACACACACACACACTGACAACACACACACATACACACCGACAACACACACACACACACCGACAACACACACACACACACACCGACAACACACACACACACACCGACAACACACACACACACCGACAACACACACACACACACCGACAACACACACACACACACACCGACAACACACACACACACCGACAACACACACACACACAACACACACACACACACACACCGACAACACAAACACACACACACACACACCGACAACACACACACACACACACACTGACAACACACACACACCGACAACACACACACACACACCGACAACACACACACACACACACCGACAACACACACACACCGACAACACACACACACACACACACACACCGACAACACACACACACACCGACAACACACACACACACAACACCGACAACACACACACACACCGACAACACACACACACACAACACCGACATCACACACACACACACCGACAACACACACAAACACACACACACCGACAACACACACACACACACACACTGACAACACACACACACACCGACAACACACACACACCGACAACACACACACACACACACACACTGACAACACACACACACACACACCGACAACACACACACACACAACACACACACAAACACCGACAACACACACACACACACACCGACAACACACACACACACACCGACAACACACACACACACACACACCGACAACACACACACACACACACCGACAACACACACACACACACACCGACAACACACACACACACACACACACACACACACACTGACAACACACACACACACACACCGACAACACACACACACACAACACACACACAAACACCGACAACACACACACACACACACCGACAACACAAACACACACACCGACAACACACACACACACACACACCGACAACACACACACACACACACCGACAACACACACACACCGACAACACACACACACACACACACACACCACACACCGACAACACACACACACACACCGACAACACACACACACACAAACACCAGCAACACACACACACACACCGACAACACACACACACACACACCGACAACACACACACACACCGACAACACACACACACACACACCGACAACACATACACACACACACCGACAACACACACACACACACCGACAACACACACACACACAACACACACACACACACACCGACAACACACACACACACAGCGACAACACACACATACAAACACACCGACAACACACACACACACACCGACAACACACACACACACCGACAACACACACACACACACACACACACACCGACAACACACACACACACACCGACAACACACACACACACACCGACAACACACACACACACAAACACCAGCAACACACACACACACTGAAACACACACACACACACACCGACAACACACACACACACACACCGACAACACACACACACACACCGACAACACACACACACACACCGACAACACACACACACACACACACTGACAACACACACACACACCGACAACACACACACACACACACCGACAACACACACACACACACCGACAACACACACACACACACACACACACCGACAACACACACACCGACAACACACACACACACCGACAACACACACACACACAACACACACACACACACCGACAACACACACACACACACACCGACAAAACACACACGCACACACCGACAACACACACACACACACACCGACAACACACCCACAACACACACACACACACACCGACAACACACACACACCGACAACACACACACACACACCGACAACACACACACACACACACCGACAACACACACACACACACACACACACCGACAACACACACACACACCGATAACACACACACACCGACAACACACACACACACACACACACCGACAACACACACACACACCGACAACACACACACACACACCGACAACACACACACACACACACCGACAACACACACACACACACACCGACAACACACACACACACACACCGACAACACATACACACACACACCGACAACACACACACACACACCGACAACACACACACACAACACACACACACACACACCGACAACACACACACACAAAGCGACAACACACACATACAAACACACCGACAACACACACACACACACCGACAACACACACACACACCGACAACACACACACACACACACACACACACACCGACAACACACACACACACACCGACAACACACACACACACACCGACAACACACACACACACACAAACACCAGCAACACACACACACACTGACAACACACACACACACCGACAACACACACACACACACACCGACAACACACACACACACACCGACAACACACACACACACACACACCGACAACACACACACACACACACACTGACAACACACACACACACCGACAACACACACACACACACACACCGACAACACACACACACACACCGACAACACACACACACACACACACACACCGACAACACACACACCGACAACACACACACACACCGACAACACACACACACACAACACACACACACACACCGACAACACACACACACACACACCGACAAAACACACACGCACACACCGACAACACACACACACACACACCGACAACACACCCACAACACACACACACACCGACAACACACACACACCGACAACACACACACACACACCGACAACACACACACACACACACCGACAACACACACACACACACACACACACCGACAACACACACACACACCGATAACACACACACACCGACAACACACACACACACACACACACCGACAACACACACACACACCGACAACACACACACACACACCGACAACACACACACACACACACCGACAACACACACACACACACACCGACAACACACACACACACACACCGACAACACATACACACACACACCGACAACACACACACACACACCGACAACACACACACACAACACACACACACACACACCGACAACACACACACACAAAGCGACAACACACACATACAAACACACCGACAACACACACACACACACCGACAACACACACACACACCGACAACACACACACACACACACCACACACACCGACAACACACACACACACACCGACAACACACACACACACACCGACAACACACACACACACACAAACACCAGCAACACACACACACACTGACAACACACACACACACCGACAACACACACACACACACACCGACAACACACACACACACACCGACAACACACACACACACACACACCGACAACACACACACACACACACACTGACAACACACACACACACCGACAACACACACACACACACACACCGACAACACACACACACACACCGACAACACACACACACACACACACACACCGACAACACACACACCGACAACACACACACACACCGACAACACACACACACACAACACACACACACACACCGACAACACACACACACACACACCGACAAAACACACACGCACACACCGACAACACACACACACACACACCGACAACACACCCACAACACACACACACACCGACAACACACACACACACACCGACAACACACACACACACACACACACACCGACAACACACACACCGACAACACACACACACACCGACAACACACACACACACAACACACACACACACACCGACAACACACACACACACACACCGACAAAACACACACGCACACACCGACAACACACACACACACACACCGACAACACACCACAACACACACACACACCGACAACACACACACACCGACAACACACACACACACACCGACAACACACACACACACACACCGACAACACACACACACACACACCGACAACACACACACACACCGATAACACACACACACCGACAACACACACACACACACACACACCGACAACACACACACACACCGACAACACACACACACACACCGACAACACACACACACACACACCGACAACACACACACACACACACCGACAACACACACACACACACACCGACAACACATACACACACACACCGACAACACACACACACACACCGACAACACACACACACAACACACACACACACACACCGACAACACACACACACAAAGCGACAACACACACATACAAACACACCGACAACACACACACACACACCGACAACACACACACACACCGACAACACACACACACACACACACACACACCGACAACACACACACACACACCGACAACACACACACACACACCGACAACACACACACACACACAAACACCAGCAACACACACACACACTGACAACACACACACACACCGACAACACACACACACACACACCGACAACACACACACACACACCGACAACACACACACACACACACACCGACAACACACACACACACACACACTGACAACACACACACACACCGACAACACACACACACACACACACCGACAACACACACACACACACCGACAACACACACACACACACACACACACCGACAACACACACACCGACAACACACACACACACCGACAACACACACACACACAACACACACACACACACCGACAACACACACACACACACACCGACAAAACACACACGCACACACCGACAACACACACACACACACACCGACAACACACCCACAACACACACACACACCGACAACACACACACACCGACAACACACACACACACACCGACAACACACACACACACACACCGACAACACACACACACACACACCGACAACACACACACACACCGATAACACACACACACCGACAACACACACACACACACACACACCGACAACACACACACACACCGACAACACACACACACACACCGACAACACACACACACACACACCGACAACACACACACACACACACACCGACAACACACACACACACCGACAACACACACCGACAACACACACACCGACAACACACACACACACACACACCGACAACACACATACACACACACCGACAACACACACACACACACACACACACACACACCGACAACACACACACACACACCGACAACACACACACACACACCGACAACACACACACACACACACACACACCGACAACACACACACACACACCGACAACACACACACACACACACACACACACACACACCGACAACACACACACACACCGACAACACACACACACAACACACACACACACACCGACAAAACACACACGCACACACCGACAACACACACACACACACACACCGACAACACACCCACAACACACACACACACACACCGACAACACACACACACCGACAACACACACACACACACACACCGACAACACACACACTCACACACCGACAACACACACACACACACACACACACACACACACACCGACAACACACACACTCACACACCGACAACACACACACACACACACACACACACACACACACCGACAACACACACACACACACACACCGACAACACACACACACCGACAACACACACACACACACACACACACCGACAACACACACACACACACCGACAACACACACACACACACCGACAACACACACACACACACACCGACAACACACACACACAACACACACACACCCACACACACACCGACAACACACACACACACACACACCGACACACACACACACACACACACACCGACAACACACACACACACACACACGACAACACACACACACCGACAACACACACACACACACACCGACAACACACACACACACACACACACACCGACAACACACACACACACCGACAACACACACACACACAACACCGACAACACACACACACACACACCGACAACACACACACACACACACCGACAACACACACACACACCGACAACACACACACACCGACAACACACACACACACACACACACCGACAACACACACACACACCGACAACACACACACACACACCGACAACACACACACACACACACCGACAACACACACACACACACACACCGACAACACACACACACACCGACAACACACACACACACACACACCGACAACACACACACACACACACACCGACAACACACATACACACACACCGACAACACACACACACACACAACACACACACACACACACCGACAACACACACACACACACACACACACACACACACACACACCGACAACACACACACACACACCGACAACACACACACACACACCGACAACACACACACACACACACACACACCGACAACACACACACACACACCGACAACACACACACACACACACCGACAACACACACACACACACCGACAACACACACACACACACCGACAACACACACACACACCGACAACACACACACACACACACACACACACCGACAACACACACACACACACACACACACACACACCGACAAAACACACGCACACACCGACAACACACACACACACACACACCGACAACACACCCACACACACACACACACACACCGACAACACACACACACCGACAACACACACACACACACACACCGACAACACACACACACACACCGACAACACACACACACACACACACCGACAACACACACACACACACACCGACAACACACACACACACACACACCGACAACACACACACACACACACACCGACAACACACACACACACCGACAACACACACACACACACACACACACACACACACACCGACAACACACACACACACCAACAACACACACACACACACCGACAACACACACACACACACCGACAACACACCGACAACACACACACACACCGACAACACACACACACCGACAACACACACACACACACACACCGACAACACACACACACACACACACACACCGACAACACACACACACACACACCGACAACACACACACACACACACCGACAACACACACACACACACCGACAACACACACACACACACCGACAACACACACACACACACACCGACAACACATAAACACACACACACCGACAACACACACACACACACACACTGACAACACACACACATACACACCGACAACACACACACACACACCGACAACACACACACACACACACCGACAACACATAACACACACACACCGACAACACACACACACACACACTGACAACACACACACATACACACCGACAACACACACACACACACCGACAACACACACACACACACCGACAACACACACACACACACCGACAACACACACACACACCGACAACACACACACACACACACCGACAACACACACACACACACACCGACAACACACACACACACCGACAACACACACACACACAACACACACACACACACACACACCGACAACACAAACACACACACACACACCGACAACACACACACACACAACACCGACATCACACACACACACACCGACAACACACACACACACACACACCGACAACACACACACACACACACACTGACAACACACACACACACACACCGACAACACACACACACCGACAACACACACACACACACACCGACAACACACACACACACACACCGACAACACACACACACACACCGACAACACACCGACAACACACACACACACCGACAACACACACACACCGACAACACACACACACACACACACCGACAACACACACACACACACACACCGACAACACACACACACACACACACACACCGACAACACACACACACACACACCGACAACACACACACACACACCGACAACACACACACACACACCGACAACACACACACACACACACCGACAACACATAAACACACACACACCGACAACACACACACACACACACTGACAACACACACACATACACACCGACAACACACACACACACACCGACAACACACACACACAAACCGACAACACACACACACACACCGACAACACACACACACACACCGACAACACACACACACACACACACCGACAACACACACACACACACACACCGACAACACACACACACACACACCGACAACACACACACACACACCGACAACACACACACACACACCGACAACACACACACACACACACCGACAACACATAAACACACACACACCGACAACACACACACACACACACTGACAACACACACACATACACACCGACAACACACACACACACACCGACAACACACACACACACACCGACAACACACACACACACACCGACAACACACACACACACACACCGACAACACATAAACACACACACACCGACAACACACACACACACACACTGACAACACACACACACACACCGACAACACACACACACACACACACACACCGACAACACACACACACACACACACTGACAACACATACACACACACACACCGACAACACACACACACCGACAACACACACACACACCGACAACACACACACACACACACCGACAACACACACACACACAACACACACACACACACCGACAACACACACACACCGACAACACACACACACACACCGACAACACACACACACACACACACCGACAACACACACACACACCGACAACACACACACACACACCGACAACACACACACACACACCGACAACACACCGACAACACACACACACACCGACAACACACACACACCGACAACACACACACACACACACACCGACAACACACACACACACACACACACACCGACAACACACACACACACACACACCGACAACACACACACACACACTGACAACACCCACACACACACACCGACAACACACACACACACACCGACAACACACACACACACACACCGACAACACATAACACACACACACCGACAACACACACACACACACACTGACAACACACACACATACACACCGACAACACACACACACACACCGACAACACACACACACACACACCGACAACACACACACACACACCGACAACACACACACACACCGACAACACACACACACACACCGACAACACACACACACACACACCGACAACACACACACACACCGACAACACACACACACACAACACACACACACACACACACCGACAACACAAACACACACACACACACACCGACAACACACACACACACACACACTGACAACACACACACACCGACAACACACACACACACACCGACAACACACACACACACACACCGACAACACACACACACCGACAACACACACACACACACACACACACCGACAACACACACACACACCGACAACACACACACACACAACACCGACAACACACACACACACCGACAACACACACACACACAACACCGACATCACACACACACACACCGACAACACACACAACACACACACACCGACAACACACACACACACACACACTGACAACACACACACACACCGACAACACACACACACCGACAACACACACACACACACACACACTGACAACACACACACACACACACCGACAACACACACACACACAACACACACACAAACACCGACAACACACACACACACACACCGACAACACACACACACACACCGACAACACACACACACACACACACCGACAACACACACACACACACACCGACAACACACACACACACACACCGACAACACACACACACACACACACACACACACACACTGACAACACACACACACACACACCGACAACACACACACACACAACACACACACAAACACCGACAACACACACACACACACACCGACAACACAAACACACACACCGACAACACACACACACACACACACCGACAACACACACACACACACACCGACAACACACACACACCGACAACACACACACACACACACACACACACACACCGACAACACACACACACACACCGACAACACACACACACACAAACACCAGCAACACACACACACATACCGACAACACACACACACACACACCGACAACACACACACACACCGACAACACACACACACACACACCGACAACACATACACACACACACCGACAACACACACACACACACCGACAACACACACACACACAACACACACACACACACACCGACAACACACACACACACAGCGACAACACACACATACAAACACACCGACAACACACACACACACACCGACAACACACACACACACCGACAACACACACACACACACACACACACACCGACAACACACACACACACACCGACAACACACACACACACACCGACAACACACACACACACAAACACCAGCAACACACACACACACTGAAAACACACACACACACACACCGACAACACACACACACACACACCGACAACACACACACACACACCGACAACACACACACACACACACACCGACAACACACACACACACACACACTGACAACACACACACACACCGACAACACACACACACACACACCGACAACACACACACACACACCGACAACACACACACACACACACACACACCGACAACACACACACCGACAACACACACACACACCGACAACACACACACACACAACACACACACACACACCGACAACACACACACACACACACCGACAAAACACACACGCACACACCGACAACACACACACACACACACCGACAACACACCCACAACACACACACACACACACCGACAACACACACACACCGACAACACACACACACACACCGACAACACACACACACACACACCGACAACACACACACACACACACACACACCGACAACACACACACACACCGATAACACACACACACCGACAACACACACACACACACACACACCGACAACACACACACACACCGACAACACACACACACACACCGACAACACACACACACACACACCGACAACACACACACACACACACCGACAACACACACACACACACACCGACAACACATACACACACACACCGACAACACACACACACACACCGACAACACACACACACAACACACACACACACACACCGACAACACACACACACAAAGCGACAACACACACATACAAACACACCGACAACACACACACACACACCGACAACACACACACACACCGACAACACACACACACACACACACACACACACCGACAACACACACACACACACCGACAACACACACACACACACCGACAACACACACACACACACAAACACCAGCAACACACACACACACTGACAACACACACACACACCGACAACACACACACACACACACCGACAACACACACACACACACCGACAACACACACACACACACACACCGACAACACACACACACACACACACTGACAACACACACACACACCGACAACACACACACACACACACACCGACAACACACACACACACACCGACAACACACACACACACACACACACACCGACAACACACACACCGACAACACACACACACACCGACAACACACACACACACAACACACACACACACACCGACAACACACACACACACACACCGACAAAACACACACGCACACACCGACAACACACACACACACACACCGACAACACACCCACAACACACACACACACCGACAACACACACACACCGACAACACACACACACACACCGACAACACACACACACACACACCGACAACACACACACACACACACCGACAACACACACACACACCGATAACACACACACACCGACAACACACACACACACACACACACCGACAACACACACACACACCGACAACACACACACACACACCGACAACACACACACACACACACCGACAACACACACACACACACACCGACAACACACACACACACACACCGACAACACATACACACACACACCGACAACACACACACACACACCGACAACACACACACACAACACACACACACACACACCGACAACACACACACACAAAGCGACAACACACACATACAAACACACCGACAACACACACACACACACCGACAACACACACACACACCGACAACACACACACACACACACACACACACCGACAACACACACACACACACCGACAACACACACACACACACCGACAACACACACACACACACAAACACCAGCAACACACACACACACTGACAACACACACACACACCGACAACACACACACACACACACCGACAACACACACACACACACCGACAACACACACACACACACACACCGACAACACACACACACACACACACTGACAACACACACACACACCGACAACACACACACACACACACACCGACAACACACACACACACACCGACAACACACACACACACACACACACACCGACAACACACACACCGACAACACACACACACACCGACAACACACACACACACAACACACACACACACACCGACAACACACACACACACACACCGACAAAACACACACGCACACACCGACAACACACACACACACACACCGACAACACACCCACAACACACACACACACCGACAACACACACACACCGACAACACACACACACACACCGACAACACACACACACACACACCGACAACACACACACACACACACCGACAACACACACACACACCGATAACACACACACACCGACAACACACACACACACACACACACCGACAACACACACACACACCGACAACACACACACACACACCGACAACACACACACACACACACCGACAACACACACACACACACACACCGACAACACACACACACACCGACAACACACACCGACAACACACACACCGACAACACACACACACACACACACCGACAACACACATACACACACACCGACAACACACACACACACACACACACACACACACCGACAACACACACACACACACCGACAACACACACACACACACCGACAACACACACACACACACACACACACCGACAACACACACACACACACCGACAACACACACACACACACACACACACACACCGACAACACACACACACACCGACAACACACACACACAACACACACACACACACCGACAAAACACACACGCACACACCGACAACACACACACACACACACACCGACAACACACCCACAACACACACACACACACACCGACAACACACACACACCGACAACACACACACACACACACACCGACAACACACACACTCACACACCGACAACACACACACACACACACACACACACACACACACCGACAACACACACACTCACACACCGACAACACACACACACACACACACACACACACACACACCGACAACACACACACACACACACACCGATAACACACACACACCGACAACACACACACACACACACACACACCGACAACACACACACACACACCGACAACACACACACACACACCGACAACACACACACACACACACCGACAACACACACACACAACACACACACACCCACACACACACCGACAACACACACACACACACACACCGACAACACACACACACACACACACACCGACAACACACACACACACACACACTGACAACACACACACACCGACAACACACACACACACACACCGACAACACACACACACACACACACACACACCGACAACACACACACACACCGACAACACACACACACACAACACCGACAACACACACACACACACACCGACAACACACACACACACACACCGACAACACACACACACACCGATAACACACACACACCGACAACACACACACACACACACACACCGACAACACACACACACACCGACAACACACACACACACACCGACAACACACACACACACACACCGACAACACACACACACACACACACCGACAACACACACACACACCGACAACACACACACACACACACACCGACAACACACACACACACACACACCGACAACACACATACACACACACCGACAACACACACACACACACAACACACACACACACACACCGACAACACACACACACACACACACACACACCGACAACACACACACACACACCGACAACACACACACACACACCGACAACACACACACACACACACACACACCGACAACACACACACACACACCGACAACACACACACACACACACCGACAACACACACACACACACCGACAACACACACACACACACCGACAACACACACACACACCGACAACACACACACACACACACACACACACCGACAACACACACACACACACACACACACACACACCGACAAAACACACGCACACACCGACAACACACACACACACACACACCGACAACACACCCACAACACACACACACACACACCGACAACACACACACACCGACAACACACACACACACACACACCGACAACACACACACTCACACACCGACAACACACACACACACACACACACACACACACACACCGACAACACACACACACACACCGATAACACACACACACCGACAACACACACACACACACACCACACACCGACAACACACACACACACACCGACAACACACACACACACACCGACAACACACACACACCGACAACACACACACACAACACACACACACCCACACACACACCGACAACACACACACACACACACACACCGACAACACACACACACACACACACACCGACAACACACACACACACACACACTGACAACACACACACACCGACAACACACACACACACACACCGACAACACACACACACACACCGACAACACACACACACCGACAACACACACACACACACACACACACACCGACAACACACACACACACCGACAACACACACACACACAACACCGACAACACACACACACACCGACAACACACACACACACAACACCGACATCACACACACACACACCGACAACACACACACACACACACACTGACAACACACACACACACCGACAACACACACACACCGACAACACACACACACACACACACCGACAACACACACACACACACACCGACAACACACACACACACCGACAACACACACACACACAACACCGACATCACACACACACACACCGACAACACACACACACACACACACACCGACAACACACACACACACACACACTGACAACACACACACACACCGACAACACACACACACCGACAACACACACACACACACACACCGACAACACACACACACACACACCGACAACACACACACACACACCGACAACACACACACACACACACCGACAACACACACACACACACCGACAACACACACACACCGACAACACACACACACACAACACCGACAACACACACACACACACCGACAACACACACACACACACACACACACACACCGACAACACACACACACACACACACTGACAACACATACACACACACACACCGACAACACACACACACCGACAACACACACACACACACACCGACAACACACACACACACACACCGACAACACACACACACACAACACCGACATCACACACACACACACCGACAACACACACACACACACACACACCGACAACACACACACACACACACACTGACAACACACACACACACCGACAACACACACACACCGACAACACACACACACACACACACCGACAACACACACACACACACACCGACAACACACACACACACACCGACAACACACACACACACACACCGACAACACACACACACACACACACACCGACAACACACACACACACCGACAACACACACACACCGACAACACACACACACACAACACCGACAACACACACACACACACCGACAACACACACACACACACACACACACCGACAACACACACACACACACACACTGACAACACATACACACACACACACCGACAACACACACACACCGACAACACACACACACACACACCGACAACACACACACACACACACCGACAACACACACACACACACAACACACACACACACACCGACAACACACACACACCGACAACACACACACACACACCGACAACACACACACACACACACCGACAACACACACACACACCGACAACACACACACACACACCAACAACACCCACACACACACCGACAACACACACACACACACCGACAACACACCGACAACACACACACACACCGACAACACACACACACCGACAACACACACACACACACACACCGACAACACACACACACACACACACACACCGACAACATACACACACACACACACACCGACAACACACACAAACACACACTGACAACACACACACACACACACCGACAACACACACACACACACCGACAACACACACACACACACACCGACAACACATAACACACACACACCGACAACACACACACACACACACTGACAACACACACACATACACACCGACAACACACACACACACACCGACAATACACACACACACACACCGACAACACACACACACACACCGACAACACACACACACACCGACAACACACACACACACACACCGACAACACACACACACACACACCGACAACACACACACACACACACCGACAACACACACACACACAACACACACACACACACCGACAACACACACACACACACACCGACAACACACACACACCGACAACACACACACACACACACCGACAACACACACACACACCGACAACACACACACACACAACACCGACAACACACACACACACACACCGACAACACACACACACACACACCGACAACACACACACACACCGATAACACACACACACCGACAACACACACACACACACACACACACCGACAACACACACACACACCGACAACACACACACACACACCGACAACACACACACACACACACCGACAACACACACACACACACACACACACCGACAACACACACACACACCGACAACACACACACACACACACACCGACAACACACACACACACACACACCGACAACACACATACACACACACCGACAACACACACACACACACAACACACACACACACACACCGACAACACACACACACACCCACACACACACACACACACACACCGACAACACACACACACACACCGACAACACACACACACACACACACACACCGACAACACACACACACACACCGACAACACACACACACACACACACACACACACCGACAACACACACACACACACCGACAACACACACACACACCGACAACACACACACACACACACACACCGACAACACACACACACACACACCGACAACACACACACACACCGACAACACACACACACACACACACACCGACAACACACACACACACACACACACACACACACACACAACAACACACACACACACCGACAACACACACACACAACACACACACACACACCGACAAAACACACGCACACACCGACAACACACACACACACACACACCGACAACACACCCACAACACACACACACACACACCGACAACACACACACACCGACAACACACACACACACACACACCGACAACACACACACTCACACACCGACAACACACACACACACACACACACACACACACACACCGACAACACACACACACACACACACCGATAACACACACACACCGACAACACACACACACACACACACACACCGACAACACACACACACACACCGACAACACACACACACACACCGACAACACACACACACCGACAACACACACACACAACACACACACACCCACACACACACCGACAACACACACACACACACACACCGACAACACACACACACACACACACACCGACAACACACACACACACACACACTGACAACACACACACACCGACAACACACACACACACACACCGACAACACACACACACACACCGACAACACACACACACCGACAACACACACACACACACACACACACCGACAACACACACACACACCGACAACACACACACACACAACACCGACAACACACACACACACCGACAACACACACACACACAACACCGACATCACACACACACACACCGACAACACACACACACACACACACTGACAACACACACACACACCGACAACACACACACACCGACAACACACACACACACACACACCGACAACACACACACACACACACCGACAACACACACACACACACCGACAACACACACACACACAACACCGACATCACACACACACACACCGACAACACACACACACACACACACACCGACAACACACACACACACACACACTGACAACACACACACACACCGACAACACACACACACCGACAACACACACACACACACACACCGACAACACACACACACACACACCGACAACACACACACACACACCGACAACACACACACACACACACCGACAACACACACACACACACACACACCGACAACACACACACACACCGACAACACACACACACCGACAACACACACACACACAACACCGACAACACACACACACACACCGACAACACACACACACACACACACACACCGACAACACACACACACACACACACTGACAACACATACACACACACACACCGACAACACACACACACCGACAACACACACACACACACACCGACAACACACACACACACACACCGACAACACACACACACACAACACCGACATCACACACACACACACCGACAACACACACACACACACACACACCGACAACACACACACACACACACACTGACAACACACACACACACCGACAACACACACACACCGACAACACACACACACACACACACCGACAACACACACACACACACACCGACAACACACACACACACACCGACAACACACACACACACACACCGACAACACACACACACACACACACACCGACAACACACACACACACCGACAACACACACACACCGACAACACACACACACACAACACCGACAACACACACACACACACCGACAACACACACACACACACACACACACCGACAACACACACACACACACACACTGACAACACATACACACACACACACCGACAACACACACACACCGACAACACACACACACACACACCGACAACACACACACACACACACCGACAACACACACACACACAACACACACACACACACCGACAACACACACACACCGACAACACACACACACACACCGACAACACACACACACACACACCGACAACACACACACACACCGACAACACACACACACACACCAACAACACCCACACACACACCGACAACACACACACACACACCGACAACACACCGACAACACACACACACACCGACAACACACACACACCGACAACACACACACACACACACACCGACAACACACACACACACACACACACACCGACAACATACACACACACACACACACCGACAACACACACAAACACACACTGACAACACACACACACACACACCGACAACACACACACACACACCGACAACACACACACACACACACCGACAACACATAAACACACACACACCGACAACACACACACACACACACTGACAACACACACACATACACACCGACAACACACACACACACACCGACAATACACACACACACACACCGACAACACACACACACACACCGACAACACACACACACACCGACAACACACACACACACACACCGACAACACACACACACACACACCGACAACACACACACACACACACCGACAACACACACACACACAACACACACACACACACCGACAACACACACACACACACACCGACAACACACACACACACACACACACCGACAACACACACACACCGACAACACACACACACACACACCGACAACACACACACACACCGACAACACACACACACACAACACCGACAACACACACACACACACCGACAACACACACACACACACACACACACCGACAACACACACACACACACACACTGACAACACATACACACACACACACCGACAACACACACACACCGACAACACACACACACACACACCGACAACACACACACACACACACCGACAACACACACACACACAACACACACACACACACCGACAACACACACACACCGACAACACACACACACACACCGACAACACACACACACACACACCGACAACACACACACACACCGACAACACACACACACACACCAACAACACACACACACACACCGACAACACACACACACACACCGACAACACACCGACAACACACACACACACCGACAACACACACACACCGACAACACACACACACACACACACCGACAACACACACACACACACACACACACCGACAACACACACACACACACACACACACCGACAACACACACACACACACACTGACAACACACACACACACACACCGACAACACACACACACACACCGACAACACACACACACACACACACCGACAACACATAAACACACACACACCGACAACACACACACACACACACTGACAACACACACACATACACACCGACAACACACACACACACACCGACAACACACACACACACACCGACAACACACACACACACACCGACAACACACACACACACCGACAACACACACACACACACACCGACAACACACACACACACACACCGACAACACACACACACACACACCGACAACACACACACACACAACACACACACACACACCGACAACACACACACACACACACCGACAACACACACACACACACCGACAACACACACACACACACACACACCGACAACACACACACACACACACCGACAACACACACACACACACACACCGACAACACACACACACACCGACAACACACACACACACAACACCGACAACACACACACACACACCGACAACACACACACACACACACACACACCGACAACACACACACACACACACACACTGACAACACACACACACACACACACCGACAACACACACACACCGACAACACACACACACACACACCGACAACACACACACACACACACCGACAACACACACACACACAACACACACACACACACCGACAACACACACACACCGACAACACACACACACACACCGACAACACACACACACACACACCGACAACACACACACACACACCGACAACACACACACACACACACACACCGACAACACACACACACACACACCGACAACACACACACACACACACACCGACAACACACACACACACCGACAACACACACACACACAACACCGACAACACACACACACACACCGACAACACACACACACACACACACACACCGACAACACACACACACACACACACCTGACAACACATACACACACACACACCGACAACACACACACACCGACAACACACACACACACACACCGACAACACACACACACACACACCGACAACACACACACACACAACACACACACACACACCGACAACACACACACACCGACAACACACACACACACACCGACAACACACACACACACACACCGACAACACACACACACACCGACAACACACACACACACACACCAACAACACACACACACACACCGACAACACACCGACAACACACACACACACCGACAACACACACACACCGACAACACACACACACACACACACCGACAACACACACACACACACACACACACCGACAACACACACACACACACACTGACAACACCCACACACACACACCGACAACACACACACACACACCGACAACACACACACACACACACCGACAACACATAACACACACACACCGACAACACACACACACACACACTGACAACACACACACATACACACCGACAACACACACACACACACCGACAACACACACACACACACCGACAACACACACACAAACACCGACAACACACACACACACCGACAACACACACACACACACACCGACAACACACACACACACACACCGACAACACACACACACACCGACAACACACACACACACAACACACACACACACACACACCGACAACACAAACACACACACACACACACCGACAACACACACACACACACCGACAACACACACACACACACACACTGACAACACACACACACCGACAACACACACACACACACACCGACAACACACACACACACCGACAACACACACACACACACCGACAACACACACACACACACACCGACAACACATAAACACACACACACCGACAACACACACACACACACACTGACAACACACACACATACACACCGACAACACACACACACACACCGACAACACACACACACACACCGACAACACACACACACAACACCGACAACACACACACACACCGACAACACACACACACACACACCGACAACACACACACACACACACCGACAACACACACACACACCGACAACACACACACAACACACACACACACACACACCGACAACACAACACACACACACACACCGACAACACACACACACACACCGACAACACACACACACACACACACTGACAACACACACACACCGACAACACACACACACACACACCGACAACACACACACACACACACCGACAACACACACACACCGACAACACACACACACACACACACACACACACACCGACAACACACACACACACCGACAACACACACACACACAACACCGACAACACACACACACACCGACAACACACACACACACAACACCGACATCACACACACACACACCGACAACACACACAAACACACACACACCGACAACACACACACACACACACACTGACAACACACACACACACCGACAACACACACACACCGACAACACACACACACACACACACACCGACAACACACACACACACACACCGACAACACACACACACACAACACACACACAAACACCGACAACACACACACACACACACCGACAACACACACACACACACCGACAACACACACACACACACACACCGACAACACACACACACACACACCGACAACACACACACACACCGACAACACACACACACACACCGACAACACACACACACACACACACCGACAACACACACACACACACACCGACAACACACACACACACACACCGACAACACACACACACACACCGACAACACACACACACACACACACACACCGACAACACACACACACACACCGACAACACACACACACACACACACCGACAACACACACACACATACCGACAACACACACACACACACACCGACAACACACACACACACCGACAACACACACACACACACACCGACAACACATACACACACACACCGACAACACACACACACACACCGACAACACACACACACACAACACACACACACACACACCGACAACACACACACACACAGCGACAACACACACATACAAACACACCGACAACACACACACACACACCGACAACACACACACACACCGACAACACACACACACACACACACACACACACCGACAACACACACACACACACCGACAACACACACACACACACCGACAACACACACACACACAAACACCAGCAACACACACACACACTGACAACACACACACACACACACCGACAACACACACACACACACCGACAACACACACACACACACACACCGACAACACACACACCGACAACACACACACACACCGACAACACACACACACACAACACACACACACACACCGACAACACACACACACACACACCGACAAAACACACACGCACACACCGACAACACATACACACACACACCGACAACACACCCACAACACACACACACACACACCGACAACACACACACACCGACAACACACACACACACACCGACAACACACACACACACACACACACACCGACAACACACACACACACACCGACAACACACACACACACAAACACCAGCAACACACACACACATACCGACAACACACACACACACACACCGACAACACACACACACACCGACAACACACACACACACACACCGACAACACACACACACACCGACAACACACACACAACACACACACACACACACACCGACAACACAAACACACACACACACACCGACAACACACACACACACACCGACAACACACACACACACACACACTGACAACACACACACACCGACAACACACACACACACACACCGACAACACACACACACACACACCGACAACACACACACACCGACAACACACACACACACACACACACACACACACCGACAACACACACACACACCGACAACACACACACACACAACACCGACAACACACACACACACCGACAACACACACACACACAACACCGACATCACACACACACACACCGACAACACACACAAACACACACACACCGACAACACACACACACACACACACTGACAACACACACACACACCGACAACACACACACACCGACAACACACACACACACACACACACCGACAACACACACACACACACACCGACAACACACACACACACAACACACACACAAACACCGACAACACACACACACACACACCGACAACACACACACACACACCGACAACACACACACACACACACACCGACAACACACACACACACACACCGACAACACACACACACACCGACAACACACACACACACACCGACAACACACACACACACACACACCGACAACACACACACACACACACCGACAACACACACACACACACACCGACAACACACACACACACACCGACAACACACACACACACACACACACACCGACAACACACACACACACACCGACAACACACACACACACACACACCGACAACACACACACACATACCGACAACACACACACACACACACCGACAACACACACACACACCGACAACACACACACACACACACCGACAACACATACACACACACACCGACAACACACACACACACACCGACAACACACACACACACAACACACACACACACACACCGACAACACACACACACACAGCGACAACACACACATACAAACACACCGACAACACACACACACACACCGACAACACACACACACACCGACAACACACACACACACACACACACACACACCGACAACACACACACACACACCGACAACACACACACACACACCGACAACACACACACACACAAACACCAGCAACACACACACACACTGACAACACACACACACACACACCGACAACACACACACACACACCGACAACACACACACACACACACACCGACAACACACACACCGACAACACACACACACACCGACAACACACACACACACAACACACACACACACACCGACAACACACACACACACACACCGACAAAACACACACGCACACACCGACAACACATACACACACACACCGACAACACACCCACAACACACACACACACACACCGACAACACACACACACCGACAACACACACACACACACCGACAACACACACACACACACACACACACCGACAACACACACACACACACCGACAACACACACACACACAAACACCAGCAACACACACACACATACCGACAACACACACACACACACACCGACAACACACACACACACCGACAACACACACACACACACACCGACAACACATACACACACACCGACAACACACACACACACACCGACAACACACACACACACAAACACCAGCAACACACACACACATACCGACAACACACACACACACACACCGACAACACACACACACACCGACAACACACACACACACACACCGACAACACATACACACACACATCGACAACACACACACACACACCGACAACACACACACACACAAACACCAGCAACACACACACACATACCGACAACACACACACACACACACCGACAACACACACACACACCGACAACACACACACACACACACCGACAACACACACACACACACCGACAACACACACACACACACACCGACAACACACACACACACACACACCGACAACACACACACACACCGACAACACACACACACACACCGACAACACACACACACACACACACCGACAACACACACACACACACACCGACAACACACACACACACACAACACACACACACACACACCGACAACACACACACACACACACACACACACACACACACACCGACAACACACACACACACACACCTACAACACACACACACACACCGACAACACACACACACACACCGACAACACACACACACACACCGACAACACACACACACACACACCGACAACACACACACACACACACCGACAAAACACACACACACCGACAACACACACACACACAACACACACACACACACACCGACAACACAAACACACACACACACACACCGACAACACACACACACACACACACACACCGACAACACACACACACACACACACCGACAACACACACACACACACCGACAACACACACACACACAACACACACACACACACCGACAACACACACACACACCGACAACACACACACACACACACCGACAACACACACACACACACACCGACAACACACACACACACCGACAACACACACACACACAACACACACACACACACACACACACCGACAACACAAACACACACACACACACACCGACAACACACACACACACACACACCGACAACACACACACACACACACACTGACAACACACACACACCGACAACACACACACACACACACCGACAACACACACACACACACACCGACAACACACACACACCGACAACACACACACACACACACACACACACACCGACAACACACACACACACAACACACACACACACACCGACAACACACACACACACCGACAACACACACACACACACACCGACAACACACACACACACACACCGACAACACACACACACACCGACAACACACACACACACAACACACACACACACACACACACACCGACAACACAAACACACACACACACACACCGACAACACACACACACACACACACCGACAACACACACACACACACACACTGACAACACACACACACCGACAACACACACACACACACACCGACAACACACACACACACACACCGACAACACACACACACCGACAACACACACACACACACACACACACACACCGACAACACACACACACACCGACAACACACACACACAACACCGACAACACACACACACACCGACAACACACACACACACAACACCGACATCACACACACACACACCGACAACACACACACACACACACACTGACAACACACACACACACCGACAACACACACACACCGACAACACACACACACACACACACACCGACAACACACACACACACACACCGACAACACACACACACCGACAACACACACACACACACACACACACACACCGACAACACACACACACACCGACAACACACACACACAACACCGACAACACACACACACACCGACAACACACACACACACAACACCGACATCACACACACACACACCGACAACACACACACACACACACCGACAACACACACACACACACACACTGACAACACACACACACACCGACAACACACACACACCGACAACACACACACACACACACACACCGACAACACACACACACACACACCGACAACACACACACACACAACACACACACAAACACCGACAACACACACACACACACACCGACAACACACACACACACACCGACAACACACACACACACACACACACCGACAACACACACACACACACCGACAACACACACACACACACACCGACAACACACACACACACACCGACAACACACACACACACACACACACACACACCGACAACACACACACACACACCGACAACACACACACACACAAACACCAGCAACACACACACACATACCGACAACACACACACACACACACCGACAACACACACACACACACACCGACAACACATACACACACACACCGACAACACACACACACACACCGACAACACACACACACACAACACACACACACACACACCGACAACACACACACACACAGCGACAACACACACATACAAACACACCGACAACACACACACACACACCGACAACACACACACACACCGACAACACACACACACACACCGACAACACACACACACCGACAACACACACACACACACAAACACCAGCAACACACACACACACTGACAACACACACACACACACACCGACAACACACACACACACACACCGACAACACACACACACACACCGACAACACACACACACACACACACCGACAACACACACACACACACACCGACAACACACACACACACACCGACAACACACACACACACACACACCGACAACACACACACACACACACCGACAACACACACACACACACCGACAACACACACACACACACACACACACCGACAACACACACACCGACAACACACACACACACACACACTGACAACACACACACACACACAACACACACACACACACCGACAACACACACACACACACACCGACAAAACACACACGCACACACCGACAACACACACACACACACACCGACAACACACACACACACACCGACAACACACACACACACACACCGACAACACACACACACACACCGACAACACACACACACACACACACACACACACCGACAACACACACACACACACCGACAACACACACACACACAAACACCAGCAACACACACACACATACCGACAACACACACACACACACACCAACAACACACACACACACACACCGACAACACATACACACACACACCGACAACACACACACACACACCGACAACACACACACACACAACACACACACACACACACCGACAACACACACACACACAGCGACAACACACACATACAAACACACCGACAACACACACACACACACCGACAACACACACACACACCGACAACACACACACACACACCGACAACACACACACACCGACAACACACACACACACACAAACACCAGCAACACACACACACACTGACAACACACACACACACACACCGACAACACACACACACACACACCGACAACACACACACACACACCGACAACACACACACACACACACACCGACAACACACACACACACACACCGACAACACACACACACACACCGACAACACACACACACACACACACCGACAACACACACACACACACACCGACAACACACACACACACACCGACAACACACACACACACACACACACACCGACAACACACACACCGACAACACACACACACACACACACTGACAACACACACACACACACAACACACACACACACACCGACAACACACACACACACACACCGACAAAACACACACGCACACACCGACAACACACACACACACACACCGACAACACACCCACAACACACACACACACACACCGACAACACACACACACCGACAACACACACACACACACCGACAACACACACACACACCGACAACACACACACACACAACACACACACACACACACACACACCGACAACACAAACACACACACACACACAACGACAACACACACACACACACACACACCGACAACACACACACACACACACACTGACAACACACACACACCGACAACACACACACACACACACCGACAACACACACACACACCGACAACACACACACACAACACCGACAACACACACACACACCGACAACACACACACACACAACACCGACATCACACACACACACACCGACAACACACACACACACACACACCGACAACACACACACACACACACACTGACAACACACACACACACCGACAACACACACACACCGACAACACACACACACACACACACACCGACAACACACACACACACCGACAACACACACACACCGACAACACACACACACACACACACACACACACCGACAACACACACACACACACACCGACAAAACACACACGCACACACCGACAACACACACACACACACACCGACAACACACCCACAACACACACACACACACACCGACAACACACACACACCGACAACACACACACACACACCGACAACACACACACACACACACCGACAACACACACACACACACACACACCGACAACACACACACACACCGACAACACACACACACCGACAACACACACACACACACACACACCGACAACACACACACACACCGACAACACACACACACACACCGACAACACACACACACACACACCGACAACACACACACACACACACACCGACAACACACACACACACCGACAACACACACACACACACACACCGACAACACACACACACACACACACCGACAACACACACACACACACCGACAACACACACACACACAACACACACACACACACACCGACAACACACACACACACCGACAACACACACACACACACACACACACACCGACAACACACACACACACACCGACAACACACACACACACACCGACAACACACACACACACACAAACACCAGCAACACACACACACACTGACAACACACACACACACACACCGACAACACACACACACACACACCGACAACACACACACACACACCGACAACACACACACACACACACACCGACAACACACACACACACACACACTGACAACACACACACACACCGACAACACACACACACACACACCGACAACACACACACACACACCGACAACACACACACACACACACACACACCGACAACACACACACCGACAACACACACACACACCGACAACACACACACACACAACACACACACACACACCGACAACACACACACACACACCGACAAAACACACACGCACACACCGACAACACACACACACACACACCGACAACACACACACACACAACACACACACACACACACCGACAACACACACACACACAGCGACAACACACACATACAAACACACCGACAACACACACACACACACCGACAACACACACACACACCGACAACACACACACACACACACACACACACCGACAACACACACACACACACCGACAACACACACACACACACCGACAACACACACACACACACAAACACCAGCAACACACACACACACCGACAACACACACACACACACACCGACAACACACACACACACACACCGACAACACACACACACACACCGACAACACACACACACACACACACCGACAACACACACACACACACACACTGACAACACACACACACACCGACAACACACACACACACACACCGACAACACACACACACACACCGACAACACACACACACACACACACACACCGACAACACACACACCGACAACACACACACACACCGACAACACACACACACCACAACACACACACACACACCGACAACACACACACACACACACCGACAAAACACACACACACACACCGACAACACACACACACACACACCGACAACACACCCACAACACACACACACACACACCGACAACACACACACACCGACAACACACACACACACACCGACAACACACACACACACACACCGACAACACACACACACACACACACACCGACAACACACACACACACCGACAACACACACACACACGACACACACACACACACACACCGACAACACACACACACCGACAACACACACACACACACAAACACCACAACACACACACACACCGACAACACACACACACACACACCGACAACACACACACACACACACCGACAACACACACACACACACCGACAACACACACACACACACACACACCGACAACACACACACACACACACCGACAACACACACACACACACCGACAACACACACACACACACACACACACCGACAACACACACACCGACAACACACACACACACTGACAACACACACACACACACAACACACACACACACACCGACAACACACACACACACACACCGACAACACACACACACACACACCGACAACACACACACACACACACCGACAACACACCCACAACACACACACACACACACCGACAACACACACACACCGACAACACACACACACACACCGACAACACACACACACACACACCGACAACACACACACACACACACACACCGACAACACACACACACACCGACAACACACACACACCGACAACACACACACACACACACACACCGACAACACACACACACACGACAACACACACACACACACACACACCGACAACACACACACACACCGACAACACACACACACACACCGACAACACACACACACACACACCGACAACACACACACACACACACACCGACAACACACACACACACCGACAACACACACACACACACACACCGACAACACACACACACACACACACCGACAACACACACACACACACCGACAACACACACACACACAACACACACACACACACACCGACAACACACACACACACACCGACAACACACACACACAAACACACCGACAACACACACACACACACCGACAACACACACACACACCGACAACACACACACACACACCGACACACACACACACACCGACAACACACACACACACACACACCACAACACACACACACACGACAACACACACACACACACACCGACAACACACACACACACACACCGACAACACACACACACACACCGACAACACACACACACACACACACCGACAACACACACACACACACACCGACAACACACACACACACCGACAACACACACACACACACACCGACAACACACACACACACACCGACAACACACACACACACACACACACACCGACAACACACACACCGACAACACACACACACACCGACACACACACACACACACAACACACACACACACACCGACAACACACACACACACACACCGACAACACACACACACACACACACACACCGACAACACACACACCGACACACACACACACACACCGACAACACACACACACACAACACACACACACACACCGACAACACACACACACACACACCGACAAAACACACACACACACACCGACAACACACACACACACACACCGACAACACACCCACAACACACACACACACACACCGACAACACACACACACACGACAACACACACACACACACCGACAACACACACACACACACACCGACAACACACACACACACACACACCGACAACACACACACACACCGACAACACACACACACCGACAACACACACACACACACACACCGACAACACACACACACACCGACAACACACACACACACACCGACAACACACACACACACACACCGACAACACACACA